>NW_025334306.1:0-49806 GCF_014858855.1 Bufo gargarizans
TCAGGTGACATGTTTGATTAAATCACCAGACGTGAGGAAAATGCAGCTGCCACCAAGTGCAGACCACCCACTGTGCGCGGTCATTAAACAGATTCCGAAAAAGGTGACACTCCAAACCCATGAAAGAGATTACCTTGCGTTCCATCATACAGTTGCACTGGTTGTCAGGGTGGTCATTTCATGGGGTCATGAGCCAGCAGCAGGGGGGGCAAATATTGAATGATGGTCGGCCCAAAAATCCAGCCAGTCCTTAGGTTTAAAGGGAATGTGTAACCAAATACGTAAACCGCCAGATGGTGATCTGCTTATCTCTGTAGATTTCCTAATTCTATTTCCTGAACATGATTATGGGACTGTCATTTTAGACATGATTGAGGGGGAAGGGGGGGTCGTCATCTTAGACATGGTTATGGGGGACGGTCATCTTGGACATGGTTATGGGGGATGGTCATCTGACATGGTTATGGGGGTCGGTCAATCTGGACATTGTTATGGGGGCGGGTCATCTTGGACATGGTTATGGGGGACGGTCATCTTGGACATGGTTATGGGGGACGGTCATCTTGGACATGGTTATGGGGGACGGTCATCTTGGACATGGTTATGGGGGACGGTCATCTTGGACATGGTTATGGGGGACGGTCATCTTGCCTAAGCTTTTCTTAATAGCATGAAGAAAATTGCTTTGTGGCAGCCCCATGGTCCATAGACGCCATGATCAGGAGGGACCTCATTAACTTCCATGGGAGAGTGTTCTGGGCATGCTCTGTGACCTGTGCTGAGGTCATTGTGCAGGGATGGGGAGTATGTAAGCTGTTATATCCCCTCTTGAGACTGGTGGACCCTGTCCTATCTGTACACAGAGGTGCTATCATTAGGCAGGATGAGGCGACTTTCACACTAATGTTTCTCTTTTCCGGTATTAAAATCCGCCATAAGATCTCAATACCGGAGAAATACTCTTCTAAACGGAATGCACCAAATGCGAGAGATGCTGTGCAGCGGACCCCCGCCGGTCATACAGTGCTGGCTCGAGAGATGCTGTGCAGCGGACCCCCAGCCGGTCATACAGTGCGTGCTCGAGAGATGCTGTGCAGCGGACCCCTGCCGGTCATACAGTGCTGGCTGGAGAGATGCTGTGCAGCGGACCCCTGCCGGTCATACAGTGCTGGCTGGAGAGATGCTGTGCAGCGGACCCCTGCCGGTCATACAGTGCGTGCTCGAGAGTTGCTGTGCAGCGGACCCCCGCCGGTCATACAGTGCGTGCTCGAGAGATGCTGTGCAGCGGACCCCCACCGGTCATACAGTGCTGGCTCGAGAGATGCTGTGCAGCGGACCCCCCGCCGGTCATACAGTGCTGGCTCGAGAGATGCTGTGCAGCGGACCCCCCCGCCGGTCATACAGTGCGTGCTCGAGAGATGCTGTGCAGCGAACCCCCCGCCGGTCATACAGTGCTGGCTCGAGAGATGCTGTGCAGCGAACCCCCCGCCGGTCATACAGTGCTGGCTCGAGAGATGCTGTGCAGCGGATCCCCACCGTCATACAGTGCTGGCTCGAGAGATGCTGTGCAGCGGACCCCCCCGCCGGTCATACAGTGCTGGCTCGAGAGATGCTGTGCAGCGGATCCCCACCGGTCATATAGTGCTGGCTGGAGAGATGCTGTGCAGCGGACCCCTGCCGGTCATACAGTGCTGCTCGAGAGATGCTGTGCAGCGGATCCCCACCGGTCATATAGTGCTGGCTGGAGAGATGCTGTGCAGCGGACCCCCCGCCGGTCATACAGTGCGTGCTCGAGAGATGCTGTGCAGTGGACCCCCCGCCGGTCATACAGTGCTGGCTCGAGAGATGCTGTGCAGTGGACCCCCCGCCGGTCATACAGTGCTGGCTCGAGAGATGCTGTGCAGTGGCCCCCCGCCGGTCATACAGTGCTGGCTCGAGAGATGCTGTGCAGTGGACCCCCCGCCGGTCATACAGTGCTGGCTCGAGAGATGCTGTGCAGCGGACCCCTGCCGGTCATACAGTGCTGGCTCGAGAGATGCTGTGCAGCGGACCCCCCGCCGGTCATACAGTGCTGGCTCGAGAGATGCTGTGCAGCGGACCCCCGCCGGTCATACAGTGCTGGCTCGAGAGATGCTGTGCAGCGGACCCCCGCGGTCATACAGTGCTGGCTCGAGAGATGCTGTGCAGCGGACCCCCCGCCGGTCATACAGTGCTGGCTCGAGAGATGCTGTGCAGTGGACCCCCCGCCGGTCATACAGTGCTGGCTCGAGAGATGCTGTGCAGCGGACCCCTGCCGGTCTTGCCATCAGTTTTTTGTGTGGAAAGTTGTCAGGACAATATAGTGAAGAGAGATTTGCCGGATCTCGTGCCCTTTGTGTATTTTTCACGTGCCGTGCGATCATGCACCTTCTGTAAAGGGCGTTCCCCATAGACTTCACTGCGGTTGATAATCTGCACCAAAACTGCAAAAAAAAAAAAAAAGACTGCACCAGTATCTATCCTACTGAGCGTCGGTGTAATTTACTCCACACTCTGCCACAAATTAGTCATTTAGTACCATGAGAGGACCCCCCCCTAAATGATGTAAAAAATAGTGGGGAGTGCTCCAAGAGATGCTACTTATCACTGATTTTTACACCAGCTTTCTGATGCAGAAGTTTTTGGTGATCTGCAAAATCATGAATGATGAAGATGAGAAGAGGCTCGTGGGCGCCGCCCCCCTTCCTCGTCGCTGGAGGCTCGTGGGGCGCCGCCCCCCCTACTCGTCGCTGGAGGCTCGTGGGCGGCGCCCCCCCCCCCTACTCGTCGCTGGAGGCTCGTGACATTTCACATGTAATAAAAATGTTTTGTTTTTATGTTTGTGACCCCTGCTGGTTCTCCTTCTGGCCTACGGTCTCCTACAGGGGCCGCTGTAGTACATTTCTGGGAGATGCGGATGTCAGGAGCTCCCACAGAAAGTGAATGGCTGAAGGTGACCCTGGAGAACGGCATCGCTGCACAGGTCGTGGGGTAACCCCCTTAAAGGGGTTGTCATTTGGGACTTTTCTGGCCTATTGCGCGGATATGTGCTGGTCTCGCCTGTCTGAGAGCGCACCGCACATGCACCCTGCGCGCTCCATACATTTCTATGGGAAGTCCTATAGAGCGGAATGTAGAGCGCACCGCCCGCCCCTGCGCAGCCAGCGCTAGGCTATGTTTTGCGTCTTTCATCGAAACGAGTGGCCATGCATGCACAGCTGCTCTCTGCTCCCTTTGGGGGTCCTGTTCTATAGATGGGTGGGAGCCGCACCCATGTACCACCAGTGTCTCATCACCTGAAGGGGTTCTGCGTACAGAGGCCAGTAATTGGCTGTAGCGGTCACAGGACTCCTGACGCCATTGTAATCTTTACACTGCTTTTTGCTCTTTGGGACTCACCTTCTCGGGGGCGGGGACACCTGTGCTCAGTACTCGACAGCGGGGGCGGGGACACCTGTCCTCAGTACTCGACAGCGGGGGCGGGGACACCTGTGCTCAGTACTCGACAGCGGGGGCGGGGACACCTGGTGCTCAGTACTCGACAGCGGGGGCGGGGGACACCTGTGCTCAGTACTCGACAGCGGGGGCGCCTGTGCTCAGTACTCGACAGCGGGGACACCTGTCCTCAGTACTCGACAGCGGGGGCGGGGGACACCTGTGCTCAGTACTCGACAGCGGGGGCGGGGACACCTGTGCTCAGTACTCGACAGCGGGGGCGGGGACACCTGTGCTCAGTACTCGACAGCGGGGGCGGGGACACCTGTGCTCAGTACTCGACAGCGGGGGCGGGGACACCTGTGCTCAGTACTCGACAGCGGGGGCGGGGACACCTGTGCTCAGTACTCGACAGCGGGGGCGGGGACACCTGTGCTCAGTACTCGACAGCGGGGGCGGGGACACCTGTGCTCAGTACTCGACAGCCGGGGCGGGGACACCTGTCCTCGGTACTCGACAGCGGGGGCGGGGACACCTGTCCTCGGTACTCGACAGCGGGGGCGGGGACACCTGTGCTCAGTACTCGACAGCGGGGGCGGGGACACCTGTCCTCAGTACTCGACAGCGGGGGCGGGGACGCCTGTCCTCAGTACTCGACAGCGGGGGCGGGGACGCCTGTCCTCAGTACTCGACGGCGGGG
This sequence comes from Bufo gargarizans, assembly GCF_014858855.1. Classification (NCBI taxonomy): domain Eukaryota; kingdom Metazoa; phylum Chordata; class Amphibia; order Anura; family Bufonidae; genus Bufo; species Bufo gargarizans. The sequence continues at coordinate 4,154 of NW_025334306.1, forward strand.
GCGCCTGTCCTCAGTACTCGACGGCGGGGGCGCCTGTCCTCAGTACTCGACGGCGGGGGCGCCTGTCCTCAGTACTAGACGGCGGGGGGCGCCTCTCCTCTGTACTAGACTGCTGGGGGCGCCTCTCCTCTGTACTAGACTGCTGGGGGGCGCCTCTCCTCTGTACTAGACTGCTGGGGGGCGCCTCTCCTCTGTACTAGACTGCTGGGGGGCGCCTCTCCTCTGTACTAGACTGCTGGGGGCGCCTCTCCTCTGTACTAGACTGCTGGGGGCGCCTCTCCTCTGTACTAGACTGCTGGGGGCGCCTCTCCTCTGTACTAGACTGCGGGGGGCGCCTCTCCTCTGTACTAGACTGCTGGGGGGCGCCTCTCCTCTGTACTAGACTGCTGGGGGCGCCTCTCCTCTGTACTAGACTGCGGGGGGCGCCTCTCCTCTGTACTAGACTGCGGGGGGCGCCTCTCCTCTGTACTAGACTGCGGGGGGCGCCTCTCCTCTGTACTAGACTGCGGGGGGCGCCTCTCCTCTGTACTAGACTGCGGGGGGCGCCTCTCCTCTGTACTAGACTGCGGGGGGCGCCTCTCCTCTGTACTAGACTGCGGGGGGCGCCTCTCCTCTGTACTAGACTGCGGGGGGCGCCTCTCCTCTGTACTAGACGTCTGGGGGCGCCTCTCCTCTGTACTAGACTGCGGGGGGCGCCTCTCCTCTGTACTAGACTGCTGGGGGGCGCCTCTCCTCTGTACTAGACTGCTGGGGGGCGCCTCTCCTCTGTACTAGACTGCTGGGGGCGCCTCTCCTCTGTACTAGACTGCGGGGGGCGCCTCTCCTCTGTACTAGACTGCGGGGGGCGCCTCTCCTCTGTACTAGACTGCGGGGGGCGCCTCTCCTCTGTACTAGACTGCGGGGGGCGCCTCTCCTCTGTACTAGACGTCTGGGGGCGCCTCTCCTCATCACTCGGACTCGGGGGGCCTTTGTCGTCAGCACTTACAGCTGTCTGTTTGCACCCTGGTCACCCCCGGGGGCGCAGTCTCTTCTCTATGGTGGAGGCTCCCGATTACCCGGACAAGTCTGACCATCTTCTCCGCTAATTCCTGGGGCGGTGATTTTAGCGAACGGCTCCACTGGAAACCTTCCTATAATCCTATTACTCGGTTCCATTTTCTGTACGTGATTATCACGGCGACCATCTTACTTGAGTTGTGAGTGATGATTTTGCTTACTGCAGGAACATGCACATGAGTGACTCTGCAGGTATGTAGTGGGCATGCTCAGTGTCAGCGCAGGAAGGAGGAGGGAGTAAGGAGCTGTGACCATCACTGTTGACATCTGTGGTATAGTGGGCATGCTCTGTGACCAAGGCAGAGGTCGCAGTGCGAGCAGGAGGTGAGCTGGGAGCAGCATGACTGCTGTGGTATAGTGGGCATGCTCTGTGACCAAGGCAGAGGCCGCAGTGCGAGCAGGAGGTGAGCTGGGAGCAGCATGACTGCTGTGGTATAGTGGGCATGCTCTGTGACCAAGGCAGAGGCCGCAGTGCAAGCAGGAGGTGAGCTGGGAGCAGCATGACTGCTGTGGTATAGTGGGCATGCTCTGTGACCAAGGCAGAGGTCGCAGTGCGAGCAGGAGGTGAGATGGGAGCAGCATGACTGCTGTGGTATAGTGGGCATGCTCTGTGACCAAGGCAGAGGCAGTGCGAGCAGGAGGTGAGCTGGGAGCAGCATGACTGCTGTGGTATAGTGGGCATGCTTGGTGACCCAGGCAGAGGCCGCAGTGCGAGCAGGAGGTGAGCTGGGAGCAGCATGACTGCTGTGGTATAGTGGGCATGCTCTGTGACCCAGGCAGAGGCCGCATTGCGAGCAGGAGGTGAGCTGGGAGCAGCATGACTTCTGTGGTATAGTGGGCATGCTCTGTGACCCAGGCAGAGGCCGCAGTGCGAGCAGGAAGTGAGCTGGGAGCAGCATGACTGCTGTGGTATAGTGGGCATGCTCTGTGACCAAGGCAGAGGTCGCAGTGCAAGCAGGAGGTGAGCTGGGAGCAGCATGACTGCTGTGGTATAGTGGGCATGCTCTGTGACCAAGGCAGAGGTCGCAGTGCAAGCAGGAGGTGAGCTGGGGAGCAGCATGACTGCTGTGGTATAGTGGGCATGCTCTGTGACCAAGGCAGAGGCCGCAGTGCAAGCAGGAGGTGAGCTGGGAGCAGCATGACTGCTGTGGTATAGTGGGCATGCTCTGTGACCAAGGCAGAGGCCGCAGTGCAAGCAGGAGGTGAGCTGGGAGCAGCATGACTGCTGTGGTATAGTGGGCATGCTCTGTGACCAAGGCAGAGGCCGCAGTGCGAGCAGGAGGTGAGCTGGGAGCAGCATGACTGCTGTGGTATAGTGGGCATGCTCTGTGACCAAGGCAGAGGCAATGCGAGCAGGAGGTGAGCTGGGAGCAGCATGACTGCTGTGGTATAGTGGGCATGCTCTGTGACCAAGGCAGAGGCCGCAGTGCGAGCAGGAGGTGAGCTGGGAGCAGCATGACTGCTGTGGTATAGTGGGCATGCTCTGTGACCAAGGCAGAGGCCGCAGTGCAAGCAGGAGGTGAGCTGGGAGCAGCATGACTGCTGTGGTATAGTGGGCATGCTCTGTGACCAAGGCAGAGGCCGCAGTGCGAGCAGGAGGTGAGCTGGGAGCAGCATGACTGCTGTGGTATAGTGGGCATGCTCTGTGACCAAGGCAGAGGCAATGCGAGCAGGAGGTGAGCTGGGAGCAGCATGACTGCTGTGGTATAGTGGGCATGCTCTGTGACCCAGGCAGAGGCAGTGCGAGCAGGAGGTGAGCTGGGAGCAGCATGACTGCTGTGGTATAGTGGGCATGCTCTGTGACCAAGGCAGAGGCCGCAGTGCGAGCAGGAGGTGAGCTGGGAGCAGCATGACTGCTGTGGTATAGTGGGCATGCTCTGTGACCAAGGCAGAGGCCGCAGTGCGAGCAGGAGGTGAGCTGGGAGCAGCATGACTGCTGTGGTATAGTGGGCATGCTCTGTGACCCAGGCAGAGGCCGCAGTGCGAGCAGGAGGTGAGCTGGGAGCAGCATGACTGCTGTGGTATAGTGGGCATGCTCTGTGACCAAGGCAGAGGCCGCAGTGCGAGCAGGAGGTGAGCTGGGAGCAGCATGACTGCTGTGGTATAGTGGGCATGCTCTGTGACCCAGGCAGAGGTCGCAGTGCAAGCAGGAGGTGAGCTGGGAGCAGCATGACTGCTGTGGTATAGTGGGCATGCTCTGTGACCCAGGCAGAGGCCGCAGTGCGAGCAGGAGGTGAGCTGGGAGCAGCATGACTGCTGTGGTATAGTGGGCATGCTCTGTGACCCAGGCAGAGGCCGCAGTGCGAGCAGGAGGTGAGCTGGGAGCAGCATGACTGCTGTGGTATAGTGGGCATGCTCTGTGACCCAGGCAGAGGCAGTGCAAGCAGGAGGTGAGCTGGGAGCAGCATGACTGCTGTGGTATAGTGGGCATGCTCTGTGACCAAGGCAGAGGCCGCAGTGCGAGCAGGAGGTGAGCTGGGAGCAGCATGACTGCTGTGGTATAGTGGGCATGCTCTGTGAGGGAGAAGGAAGTAAGTGGTGACCATCAAGTATTCACCTCTGTAAGTGAGTATTGTAGGTATACATTCACTGTGCAGGAATAGTCATAGAGAACGCTGACCATCACATATTATAGAAGTGTTACCTGTAACCCTGCCATCTGACAATAATGAGATGACTGCTGAGAAAACTGTACAAAGCAGGAAGTGTTGGTCTGGTGAAAGGCTTTCCTGTAGAGCGTAACCTGCACATTATCATTGGATGGAAGTAGATGTGGTACCATGTTCGTGGTCTGCTCGTGGGTGGCGCCTCCTGTGCACAGGCCTGAGATACTTTGGACGGGTCCCTTCTGCTTTGTTCTCTGCAGCCGCACAGATCCGGCCATTGTGCCCTCATGGTGGTCTCCACATCGGCATGATGGGCCGGTGGGGGCATCTCTGGGCAGGACACATCCAGGGGAGTCCAGATCTTCTACAAATACTCAAATTGGTGAAATAGACAATGTCCGTGTGTGCGACGGATCCCACAACCAAGGGAACCGCACTCGCCGCTCCTAAAGGTTCCTGCAGATGTCACCAAGAAGAAGCTGGACAGTAGTGCTGTACTGGGCGTGAGGCGTGTCATGTGATACCCGGGCGTGAGGCGTGTCATGTGATACCCGGGCGTGAGGCGTGTCATGTGATACCCGGGCGTCCTGCGTGTGATGTGATACAGGATGGCAGCGATACACGGGCGTCCTGCGTGTGATGTTACAGGATGTCAGCGACACCCGGGCGTCCTGCGTGTGATGTGTTACAGGATGGCAGTGATACCCGGGCGTCCTGCGTGTGATGTTACAGGATGGCAGTGATACCCGGGCGTCCTGCGTGTGATGTTACAGGATGGCAGCGATACCCGGGCGTCCTGCGTGTGATGTGTTACAGGATGGCAGCGATACCCGGGCGTCCTGCGTGTGATGTGTTACAGGATGGCAGCGATACCCGGGCGTCCTGCGTGTGATGTTACAGGATGGCAGCGATACCCGGGCGTCCTGCGTGTGATGTGTTACAGGATGGCAGCGATACCCGGGCGTCCTGCGTGTGATGTGTTACAGGATGGCAGCGATACCCGGGCGTCCTGCGTGTGATGTGTTACAGGATGGCAGCGATACCCGGGCGTCCTGCGTGTGATGTTACAGGATGGCAGTAATACCCGGGCGTGAGGCGTGTGATGTGATACACGGGCGTCCTGCGTGTGATGTTACAGGATGGCAGTGATACCCGGGCGTCCTGCGTGTGATGTTACAGGATGGCAGTGATACCCGGGCGTCCTGCGTGTGATGTTACAGGATGGCAGTGATACCCGGGCGTGAGGCGTGTCTTGTGATACAGGATGGCAGTGATACCCGGGCGTCCTGCGTGTGATGTTACAGGATGGCAGTTATACCCGGGCGTGAGGTGTGTCTTGTGATACAGGATGGCAGTGATACTCGGGCGTCCTGCATATGATGTTACAGGATGGCAGCGATACCCGGGCGTCCTGCGTGTGATGTTACAGGATGGCAGTGATACTCGGGCGTGAGGTGTGTCTTGTGATACAGGATGGCAGTGATACTCGGGCGTGAGGCGTGTCTTGTGATACAGGATGGCAGCGATACTCGGGCGTCCTGCGTGTGATGTTACAGGATGGCAGCGATACCCGGGCGTCCTGCGTGTGATGTTACAGGATGGCAGCGATACCCGGGCGTCCTGCGTGTGATGTTACAGGATGGCAGTGATACTCGGGCGTGAGGCGTGTCTTGTGATACAGGATGGCAGTGATACCCGGGCGTCCTGCGTGTGATGTTACAGGATGGCAGTGATACACGGGCGTGAGGTGTGTCTTGTGATACAGGATGGCAGCGATACCCGGGCGTCCTGCGTGTGATGTTACAGGATGGCAGTGATACACGGGCGTGAGGCGTGTCTTGTGATACAGGATGGCAGTGATACACGGGCGTCCTGCGTGTGATGTTACAGGATGGCAGTGATACTCGGGCGTGAGGCGTGTCTTGTGATACAGGATGGCAGTGATACTCGGCGTGAGGCGTGTCTTGTGATACAGGATGGCAGCGATACCCGGGCGTCCTGCGTGTGATGTTACAGGATGGCAGTGATACACGGGCGTCCTGCGTGTGATGTTACAGGATGGCAGTGATACTCGGGCATGAGGCGTGTCTTGTGATACAGGATGGCAGTGATACCCGGGCGTCCTGCGTGTGATGTTACAGGATGGCAGTGATACTCGGGCGTGAGGCGTGTCTTGTGATACAGGATGGCAGTGATACACGGGCGTCCTGCGTGTGATGTTACAGGATGGCAGTGATACTCGGGCGTCCTGCGTGTGATGTTACAGGATGGCAGTGATACTCGGGCGTCCTGCGTGTGATGTTACAGGATGGCAGTGATACTCGGGCGTCCTGCGTGTGATGTTACAGGATGGCAGTGATACTCGGGCGTGAGGCGTGTCTTGTGATACAGGATGGCAGTGATACCCGGGCGTCCTGCGTGTGATGTTACAGGATGGCAGTGATACCCGGGTGTCCTGCGTGTGATGTTACAGGATGGCATTGATACTCGGGCGTGAGGCGTGTCTGTGATACAGGATGGCAGTGATACCCGGAGCGTCCTGCGTGTGATGTTACAGGATGGCAGCGATACCCGGGCGTCCTGCGTGTGATGTTACAGGATGGCAGCGATACGCGGGCGTCCTGCGTGTGATGTTACAGGATGGCAGCAATACCCGGGCGTGAGGCGTGTGATGTTACAGGATGGCAGTGATACTCGGGCGTCCTGCGTGTGATGTTACAGGATGGCAGTGATACACGGGCGTCCTGCGTGTGATGTTACAGGATGGCAGTGATACTCGGGCGTCTGCGTGTGGATGTTACAGGATGGCAGTGATACACGGGCGTCCTGCGTGTGATGTTACAGGATGGCAGTGATACTCGGGCGTCCTGCGTGTGATGTTACAGGATGGCAGCGATACCCGGGCGTCCTGCGTGTGATGTTACAGGATGGCAGCGATACCCGGGCGTCCTGCGTGTGATGTTACAGGATGGCAGTGATACTCGGGCGTCCTGCGTGTGATGTTACAGGATGGCAGTGATACTCGGGCGTGAGGCGTGTCTTGTGATACAGGATGGCAGTGATACCCGGGCGTCCTGCGTGTGATGTTACAGGATGGCAGTGATACACGGGCGTGAGGCGTGTCTTGTGATACAGGATGGCAGTGATACACGGGCGTCCTGCGTGTGATGTTACAGGATGGCAGTGATACTCGGGCGTGAGGCGTGTCTTGTGATACAGGATGGCAGTGATACTCGGGCGTGAGGCGTGTCTTGTGATACAGGATGGCAGTGATACACGGGCGTCCTGCGTGTGATGTTACAGGATGGCAGTGATTCTCGGGCGTGAGGCGTGTCTTGTGATACAGGATGGCAGTGATACACGGGCGTCCTGCGTGTGATGTTACAGGATGGCAGTGATACTCGGGCGTCCTGCGTGTGATGTTACAGGATGGCAGTGATACTCGGGCGTCCTGCGTGTGATGTTACAGGATGGCAGTGATACTCGGGCGTCCTGCGTGTGATGTTACAGGATGGCAGTGATACTCGGGCGTCCTGCGTGTGATGTTACAGGATGGCAGTGATACACGGGCGTGAGGCGTGTCTTGTGATACAGGATGGCAGTGATACACGGGCGTGAGGCGTGTCTTGTGATACAGGATGGCAGTGATACCCGGGCGTCCTGCGTGTGATGTTACAGGATGGCAGTGATACTCGGGCGTCCTGCGTGTGATTTTACAGGATGGCGGTGATACTCGGGCGTGAGGCGTGTCTTGTGATACAGGATGGCAGTGATACCCGGGCGTCCTGCGTGTGATGTTACAGGATGGCAGTGATACTCGGGCGTGAGGCGTGTGATGTTACAGGATGGCAGTGATACTCGGGCGTCCTGCGTGTGATGTTACAGGATGGCAGTGATACACGGGCGTGAGGCGTGTCTTGTGATACAGGATGGCAGTGATACTCGGGCGTCCTGCGTGTGATGTTACAGGATGGCAGTGATACTCGGGCGTCCTGCGTGTGATGTTACAGGATGGCAGTGATACACGGGCGTCCTGCGTGTGATGTTACAGGATGGCAGTGATACTCGGGCGTGAGGCGTGTCTTGTGATACAGGATGGCAGTGATACCCGGGCGTGAGGCGTGTCTTGTGATACTCAGGGGCGTCCTGCGGTGTGATGTTACAGGATGGCAGTGATACCCGGGCGTCCTGCGTGTGATGTTACAGGATGGCAGTGATACTCGGGCGTCCTGCGTGTGATGTTACAGGATGGCAGTGATACTCGGGCGTCCTGCGTGTGATGTTACAGGATGCAGTGATACACGGGCGTCCTGCGTGTGATGTTACAGGATGGCAGTGATACCCGGGCGTCCTGCGTGTGATGTTACAGGATGGCAGTGATACCCGGGCGTCCTGCGTGTGATGTTACAGGATGGCAGTGATACTCAGGCGTCCTGCGTGTGATGTTACAGGATGGCAGTGATACCGGGCGTCCTGCGTGTGATGTTACAGGATGGCAGTGATACCCGGGCGTCCTGCGTGGGATGTTACAGGATGGCAGTGATACACGGGCGTCCTGCGTGTGATGTGATACAGGATGGCAGTGATACACGGGCGTCCTGCGTGTGATGTTACAGGATGGCAGTGATACACGGGCGTCCTGCGTGTGATGTTACAGGATGGCAGTGATACCCGGGCGTCCTGCGTGTGATGTTACAGGATGGCAGTGATACCCGGGCGTCCTGCGTGTGATGTTACAGGATGGCAGTGATACTCGGGCGTCCTGCGTGTGATGTTACAGGATGGCAGTGATACCCGGGCGTCCTGCGTGTGATGTTACAGGATGGCAGTGATACTCGGGCGTCCTGCGTGTGATGTTACAGGATGGCAGTGATACCCGGGCGTCCTGCGTGTGATGTTACAGGATGGCAGTGATACTCGGGCGTCCTGCGTGTGATGTTACAGGATGGCAGTGATACTCGGGCGTCCTGCGTGTGATGTTACAGGATGGCAGCGATACTCGGGCGTGAGGCGTGTCTTGTGATACAGGATGGCAGCGATACTCGGGCGTCCTGCGTGTGATGTTACAGGATGGCAGTGATACCCGGGCGTCCTGCGTGTGATGTTACAGGATGGCAGTGATACTCGGGCGTCCTGCGTGTGATGTTACAGGATGGCAGTGATACACGGGCGTCCTGCGTGTGATGTTACAGGATGGCAGTGATACTCGGGCGTCCTACGTGTGATGTTACAGGATGGCAGTGATACTCGGGCGTCCTGCGTGTGATGTGTTACAGGATGGCAGCGATACCCGGGCGTCCTGCGTGTGATGTGATACAGGATGGCAGTGATACACGGGCGTCCTGCGTGTGATGTTACAGGATGGCAGTGATACTCGGGCGTCCTGCGTGTGATGTTACAGGATGGCAGTGATACTCGGTCGTCCTGCGTGTGATGTTACAGGATGGCAGTGATACACGGGCGTCCTGCGTGTGATGTTACAGGATGGCAGTGATACTCGGGCGTCCTGCGTGTGATGTTACAGGATGGCAGTGATACACGGGCGTCCTGCGTGTGATGTTACAGGATGGCAGTGATACCCGGGCGTGAGGCGTGTGATGTGATACAGGATGGCAGTGATACACGGGCGTCCTGCGTGTGATGTTACAGGATGGCAGTGATACTCGGGCGTCCTGCGTGTGATGTTACAGGATGGCAGTGATACACGGGCGTCCTGCGTGTGATGTTACAGGATGGCAGTGATACTCGGGCGTCCTGCGTGTGATGTTACAGGATGGCAGTGATACTCGGGCGTCCTGCGTGTGATGTTACAGGATGGCAGTGATACATGGGCGTCCTGCGTGTGATGTTACAGGATGGCAGTGATACCCGGGCGTCCTACGTGTGATGTTACAGGATGGCAGTGATACACGGGCGTCCTGCGTGTGATGTTACAGGATGGCAGTGATACCCGGGCGTGAGGCGTGTGATGTGATACAGGATGGCAGTGATACACGGGCGTCCTGCGTGTGATGTTACAGGATGGCAGTGATACTCGGGCGTCCTGCGTGTGATGTTACAGGATGGCAGTGATACTCGGGCGTGAGGCGTGTGATGTGATACACGGGCGTCCTGCGTGTGATGTTACAGGATGGCAGTGATACACGGGCGTCCTGCGTGTGATGTTACAGGATGGCAGTGATACCCGGGCGTCCTGCGTGTGATGTTACAGGATGGCAGTGATACCCGGGCGTCCTGCGTGTGATGTTACAGGATGGCAGTGATACCCGGGCGTCCTGCGTGTGATGTTACAGGATGGCAGTGATACCCGGGCGTCCTGCGTGTGATGTGTTACAGGATGGCAGCGATACCCGGGCGTCCTGCGTGTGATGTTACAGGATGGCAGTGATACTCGGGCGTCCTGCGTGTGATGTTACAGGATGGCAGTGATACTCGGGCGTCCTGCGTGTGATGTTACAGGATGGCAGTGATACTCGGGCGTCCTGCGTGTGATGTTACAGGATGGCAGTGATACTCGGGCGTCCTGCGTGTGATGTTACAGGATGGCAGTGATACTCGGGCGTCCTGCGGGTGATGTTACAGGATGGCAGCGATACTCGGGCGTGAGGCGTGTCTTGTGATACAGGATGGCAGCGATACTCGGGCGTCCTGCGTGTGATGTTACAGGATGGCAGTGATACCCGGGCGTCCTGCGTGTGATGTTACAGGATGGCAGTGATACTCGGGCGTCCTGCGTGTGATGTTACAGGATGGCAGTGATACACGGGCGTCCTGCGTGTGATGTTACAGGATGGCAGTGATACTCGGGCGTCCTACGTGTGATGTTACAGGATGGCAGTGATACACGGGCGTCCTGCGTGTGATGTTACAGGATGGCAGTGATACCCGGGCGTCCTGCGTGTGATGTTATAGGATGGCAGTGATACTCGGGCGTCCTGCGTGTGATGTGTTACAGGATGGCAGCGATACCCGGGCGTCCTGCGTGTGATGTGATACAGGATGGCAGTGATACACGGGCGTCCTGCGTGTGATGTTACAGGATGGCAGTGATACTCGGGCGTCCTGCGTGTGATGTTACAGGATGGCAGTGATACTCGGGCGTCCTGCGTGTGAAGTTACAGGATGGCAGTGATACACGGGCGTCCTGCGTGTGATGTTACAGGATGGCAGTGATACTCGGGCGTCCTGCGTGTGATGTTACAGGATGGCAGTGATACACGGGCGTCCTGCGTGTGATGTTACAGGATGGCAGTGATACTCGGGCGTCCTGCGTGTGATGTTACAGGATGGCAGTGATACCTGGGCGTGAGGCGTGTGATGTGATACAGGATGGCAGTGATACACGGGCGTCCTGCGTGTGATGTTACAGGATGGCAGTGATACCCGGGCGTGAGGCGTGTGATGTGATACAGGATGGCAGCGATACCCGGGCGTCCTGCGTGTGATGTTACAGGATGGCAGCGATACTCGGGGCGTGAGGCGTGTCTTGTGATACAGGATGGCAGTGATACTCGGGCGTGAGGCGTGTCTTGTGATACAGGATGGCAGTGATACACGGGCGTCCTGCGTGTGATGTTACAGGATGGCAGTGATTCTCGGGCGTGAGGCGTGTCTTGTGATACAGGATGGCAGTGATACCCGGGCGTCCTGCGTGTGATGTTACAGGATGGCAGTGATACTCGGGCGTGAGGCGTGTCTTGTGATACAGGATGGCAGTGATACACGGGCGTCCTGCGTGTGATGTTACAGGATGGCAGTGATACTCGGGCGTCCTGCGTGTGATGTTACAGGATGGCAGTGATACATGGGCGTCCTGCGTGTGATGTTACAGGATGGCAGTGATACTCGGGCGTCCTACGTGTGATGTTACAGGATGGCAGTGATACACGGGCGTCCTGCGTGTGATGTTACAGGATGGCAGTGATACCCGGGCATGAGGCGTGTGATGTGATACAGGATGGCAGTGATACTCGGGCGTCCTGCGTGTGATGTTACAGGATGGCAGTGATACTCGGGCGTCCTGCGTGTGATGTTACAGGATGGCAGTGATACTCGGGCGTCCTGCGTGTGATGTTACAGGATGGCAGTGATACTCGGGCGTGAGGCGTGTGATGTGATACACGGGCGTCCTGCGTGTGATGTTACAGGATGGCAGTGATACTCGGGCGTCAGGCGTGTGATGTGATACACGGGCGTCCTGCGTGTGATGTTACAGGATGGCAGCGATACTCGGGCGTGAGGCGTGTCTTGTGATACAGGATGGCAGTGATACTCGGGCGTCCTGCGTGTGATGTTACAGGATGGCAGCGATACTCGGGCGTGAGGCGTGTCTTGTGATACAGGATGGCAGTGATACTCGGGCATCCTGTGTGTGATGTTACAGGATGGCAGTGATACTCGGGCGTCCTGTGTGTGATGTTACAGGATGGCAGTGATACCCGGGCGTGAGGCGTGTGATGTGATACAGGATGGCAGTGATACACGGGCGTCCTGCGTGTGATGTTACAGGATGGCAGTGATACTCGGGCGTCCTGCGTGTGATGTTACAGGATGGCAGTGATACTCGGGCGTCCTGCGTGTGATGTTACAGGATGGCAGTGTGTTGGACGGTAATAATTCAATTAAGAATTATTAATTATGGTCATAAAATAACTAACCATGAAAAAATAAAATTTGTCATAAATTGTTATAATCCATGACCTGGAGAATTGTAGACAAACGAATGGATACAATTCACATCGGAGTCCGACTCTTTCCTCGACGTGAGATGAACATGTAGTTACACAGTCATACACAGGTATTCTACAAATACACAGGCTATAAACATATATAAGTAAATAAACACAATGATGCATGTGAAGGAATATATACAGCATTACAAGCCTAACCATACACGTGAGCGGGAGTAACTTGTCACATTGTAACCAAGCTATTATCAGGTTAGGATCTCACAGTCGGAACGTCGTTTATATACATCCCTTCTGTGCCATCAGGACGGCCTGTCTAATCCTACACCTCAATATGGAATACTAACTACCAGTCACATGACCTCAAGATGGGCAAATCCATCCAAGGATATAACTTGGGGGAGATAACTGTGTCCTTCCGCCCCATCCGGGACTATTTTCACACATATGACTTTGGTAAGACCATTAAGACGACTGTAAAACAACATGCAATGCACCGGCTCTCTGCAAAGCAAATATAGTACAAAATGCATCATAATTGCAAGTGCTATACTAATAAGTTAGAGATGCTTGGCAAATCATGTTGTACAAAATTATTTGAGCCCACCTGCCGCACGTCAAGGCGATCTCTGTAAGACGGGACTATTAAGACAAATAACAGGGATCTAGGGTCAAAGCTATTATTATATCTTAAATGGGAAGAACGTGGAACAAGTCTTTCCTGTGGGAATCCATCACTTAGCTTGGGCAATATGGGCAGCACGGTGGCTCAGTGGTTAGCCCTGGTGCCCTGCAGCTCTGGGGTCCTAGGTTCAAATCCGACCAAGGGCGACATCTGCGTGGAGTTTGTATGTTCTCCCCATGTCTGCGGGGGTTTCCTCCGGCTTCTCCGGTTTCCTCCCACACACCTTGGATTGTGAGCCCCATTGGGGACAGTTGGATGATAGCGCTATATAAGTGCATAAAATAAATATAAGCAATCATTTAACGCTCTTGATTCTTGTGCAGGTAGAATGAAGCCTCACAATATCCTAAGACTACATCTCAATATGGAGATGATCAATTTATTTATTCGCCAATCTAGATGGTATAATTTCACCCACACTCTCCAATTAGTCTTAATAAAATTAAATATTATTTGTCTCTTACCGAGTCCTAGTAGAAATTTCACTTCTGCTCCTAGGAACGCTGGGTGGTCCATCATCGCATATCTCACCATAGCTTTCATCTTGATAGACCCCTCTAGAGAGCTCAACTTGTCCTTGTGTGTCTAAGCCTGTCTTCTAACCTCTAGGTGTCTAGCTCTTTGGTTTTCTAATCTCTTGGTTCTCTCCTCATCCGTGTATCTGGCTTATTACCAAAAACGTATCAGTTAGACACACCTTCCTAACTTGAAGTTTTCCAATCCTTATCGGTTAGGCGTGTACACATGATAAGGACTATGGTGTCACAGTATTAACCAGAATGCATTTCTGCTGCTGCTGTTGTAATGTCACCTTCTCTGTGGCACTGTTGTATAAGCTATTAGCATCATACTATAAAGAGTTAACTACGCAAGTCTGACTTCATCTTGCATTCTATACATTTGACATCTAAAACCTTAAATCAGAACGATAAGGATTAACTTTGACACATATACTAATTAGAGACTTGGTGGTACCGTTAGACATCTCAATCTGTCACATTTATGGTACAGATAAGAATACAATCGGACACTTGCACGTGTGTCTTGAAAGGGTAGTTAATTGCTAGTTAGAATAACATCGCTCTCTTCGGACAGAGACTCATTAACACAGTCTAAGGCTACTCTCACACTGGCGTTTTAGTTTCCGTTTCTGAGATCTGTTCAGGGCTCTCACAAGCGTCCAAAACGGATCAGTTCAGCCCCAATGCAGTCTGAATGGAAAAGGATCCCCTCAGAATGCCTCAGTTCGCCTCCGATCCGTCTCCATTCCGCTCTGGAGGCCGCCTGCAGCGTTTTGGTGTCCGTCTGATGAAACTGAGCCAAACGGATCCGTCCTGGCACACAATGCAAGTCAATGGGGACGGATCCGTCCTGGCACACAATGCAAGTCCATGGGGACGGATCCGTCTGACGCAATCTGGCACAATAGAAAACTGATCCGCCCTCCATTGACTTTCAATGGTGTTCAAGACGGATCCGTCTTGGCCATGTTCCAAGATAATACAAACGGATCCGTCTTGGCCATGTTACAGATAATACAAACGGATGCGTCTTGGCCATGTTACAGATAATACAAACGGATCCGTCTTGGCCATGTTCCAGATAATACAAACTGATCCGTCTTGGCCATGTTCCAGATAATACAAACGGATCCGTCTTGGCCATGTTCCAGATAATACAAACGGATCCGTCTTGGCCATTTTCCAGATGATACAAACGGATCCGTCTTGGCCATGTTACAGATAATACAAACGGATCCGTCTTGGCCATGTTACAGATGATACAAACGGATCCGTCTTGGCCATGTTACAGATGATACAAACGGATCCGTCTTGGCCATGTTCGAGATAATACAAACGGATCCTTCTTGGCCATGTTCCAGATGATACAAACGGATCTGTCTTGGCCATGTTCCAGATGATACAAACGGATCCGTCTTGGCCATGTTACAGATAATACAAACGGATCCGTCTTGGCCATGTTACAGATAACACAAACGGATCCGTCTTGGCCATGTTACAGATAACACAAACGGATCCGTCTTGGCCATGTTACAGATGATACAAACGGATACGTCTTGGCCATGTTACAGATGATACAAACGGATCCGTCTTGGCCATGTTCCAGATGATACAAACGGATCCGTCTTGGCCATGTTCCAGATGATACAAACGGATCCGTCTTGGCCATGTTCCAGATGATACAAACGGATCCGTCTTGGCCATGTTACAGATGATACAAACGGATCCGTCTTGGCCATGTTCCAGATGATACAAACGGATCCGTCTTGGCCATGTTCCAGATGATACAAACGGATCCGTCTTGGCCATGTTCCAGATGATACAAACGGAGCCGTCTTGGCCATGTTCCAGATGATACAAACGGAGCCGTCTTGGCCATGTTCCAGATGATACAAACGGAGCCGTCTTGGCCATGTTCCAGATGATACAAACGGAGCCGTCTTGGCCATGTTCCAGATGATACAAACGGATCCGTCTTGGCCATGTTCCAGATAATACAAACGGATCCGTCTTGGCCATGTTCCAGATAATACAAACGGATCCGTTCTGAATGGATGCAGGCGGTTGTATTACCTGGACGGATCCGCACAAAACGCGAGTGTGAAAGTATCCGAATACTTAGATTCTTCCTATATTTTGGGGATGTATTCTATATCTTTTATAACCTCACATACATCACAATACCGTGTCTCCTATTGATTATCTTCTACTTAAAGAATTAAGGTTAATTGCACGTGTATATAATATATATTCTCATCACCTGCTGCTTCATTAACGGACAGCACGCTGTAGGGTGATGTGTATCAGATGTTTAGAGAACGTACTCACCTCCTCATGCTTTATCTTTATATATTACTCTTTTAGAAGACCAGGCGTACTCTCTCGGACTGGCACAATTATAGAGAAAAATATGAGAATACACTTTAGGAACGTGCAGCCTTTCCATAAACTCCATAAAACTATTAAACATAGCAATTCATGTTGGGCCAATAATTTTTACGACAAGTGATACAGTTGTGTTCAAAATAATAGCAGTCAGACATCACTAACCTGATCAGTCACTGTTTTTGGTAGAAATGATATTTCTACATGGCAAATAATTTACTAGCAGTGTAGTCGAGTAATAGAAACCCAACAGTCAGGACCTGCTGCTGATTCTGTGTAATTCAATCACTTATTGAAAGGGGCATGTTCAAAATAATAGCAGTGTGGAGTTCAATAAGTGAGGTCATTCATTCTTTGAAAAACAGGTGGCAATTATTGCCCTTATTTAAGGAAGGAATCAGCAAATGTTGTAGCTGCCGGTTACAGGGCATTTCTCTCTGAAATTCTGAGGAAATTGGGTCGTTCCAGACATTGTTCAGAAGAACAGCGTACCTTGATTAAAAAGTTGATTGGAGAGGGGAAAACATATAAAGAAGTGCAGACAATGATCGGCTGATCGGCTAAAATGAGCGCAAATGCTTTAAAATGGCGACCAAACCCTGAAAGATGTGGAAGAAAGCGAAAAACTGCCATTGGAATGGATAGAAGAAAAGCCAAAATGGCGAGGACTCGGCCAACAATCGGCTCCAGGAAGATGAAGAAGGTGTGAAGTTCCCTGTGAGTCCTGTTACAATGAGAAGACGCCGATGTGAGGCCGAGCGATCTGCAGGAAGCCCCCGGAAAGTCCCACTGCTGGAAACAAGACGTGGGCTGAAGAGCTTACAATCTACCAAAGAGCCCATTGACCGGCCTGAAGAGACATTCTGTGGACTGATGGAAGTAAGATGGTTCTGTTTGGGTCTAGTGGCCGGAGACAGTTTGTCAGACGACCCCCAAACACTGAATCCAAGCCCCCGTACACTGTGAAGACAGTAAAGCATGGTGGACAAGCCTCATGATATGGGGATGTGTCTCAGACTACGGTGTGGGGCCTATTTATCGCAGACCAGGGATCATGGATCAGTCTGAATCCATCAGAATACTGGGAGAGGTCCTGCTGCCTTATGCTGGAGAGGAAATGCCCTGGACATGGGTGTCCAACAAGACAACGGGCAACATCTCGGCTCCAGACCAACAAGACTGACGTCATGGAGCGGCCGGCCCGATCCCCGGATCCTAATCCTATAGGAAACTTGTGGGTGACATCAAACATGGAGTTTTTGGGGAAAAACCCAAGAAATATAGAAGAACGGTGGAATGTGGCCCGATCCTCCGGGGCCGGAGAACCTGGTCACAGGGGCAGAAGGTGGTGACGCCGAGCGGCACAGACGTCCAGCAGGTCTCAGAGATGGCGGTTATACAACGGAGTATCAGTGACGGGATTCAGAGGAGAGAAAAGCCTCAGACATTTCTCAGTTTATAGAGCGAGTGTCTGAGATTGTAAAGAAGACAAACACTGCTACTTTATTGAACAGTCTAATATTCACTTTTCTTCAATTATTTAGAGGAACAAAACAAATGTGACATTTTTCTTCATGTTGTGATGTGAAATAGAAGGTGCAGTGTCCCCGATGCATCTGTGCGGGTGGAGATAGAAGCCATCAGACGGGGTCTGAGCTTTAGTCACTATTTTAAACACTGCTATTATTTTGAACTCGGCTGTACACGGGTGTCAGTCATGTGATGTGTTACAGGACGGCAGTGATACACGGGTGTCAGTCATGTGATGTTACAGGACGGCAGTGATACACGGGTGTCAGTCATGTGATGTGTTACAGGACGGCAGTGATACACGGGTGTCAGTCATGTGATGTGTTACAGGACGGCAGTGATACACGGGTGTCAGTCATGTGATGTGTTACAGGATGGCAGTGATACACGGGTGTCAGTCATGTGATGTGTTACAGGACGGCAGTGATACACGGGTGTCAGTCATGTGTTACAGGACGGCAGTGATACACGGGTGTCAGTCATGTGATGTGTTACAGGACGGCAGTGATACACGGGTGTCAGTCATGTGATGTGTTACAGGATGGCAGTGATACACGGGTGTCAGTCATGTGATGTTACAGGATGGCAGTGATACACGGGTGTCAGTCATGTGATGTTACAGGATGGCAGTGATACACGGGTGTCAGTCATGTGATGTGTTACAGGACGGCAGTGATACACGGGTGTCAGTCATGTGATGTGTTACAGGACGGCAGTGATACATGGGTGTCAGTCATGTGATGTGTTACAGGACGGCAGTGATACACGGGTGTCAGTCATGTGTTGTGTTACAGGATGGCAGTGATACATGGGTGTCAGTCATGTGTTGTGTTACAGGATGGCAGTGATACACGGGTGTCAGTCATGTGATGTGTTACAGGACGGCAGTGATACACGGGTGTCAATCATGTGATGTTACAGGACGGCAGTGATACACGGGTGTCAGTCATGTGATGTTACAGGACGGCAGTGATACACGGGTGTCAGTCATGTGTTGTGTTACAGGACGGCAGTGATACATGGGTGTCAGTCATGTGATGTGTTACAGGACGGCAGTGATACACGGGTGTCAGTCATGTGATGTGTTACAGGACGGCAGTGATACACGGGTGTCAGTCATGTGTTGTGTTACAGGACGGCAGTGATACACGGGTGTCAGTCATGTGATGTGTTACAGGACGGCAGTGATACACGGGTGTCAGTCATGTGTTACAGGACGGCAGTGATACACGGGTGTCAGTCATGTGATGTGTTACAGGACGGCAGTGATACACGGGTGTCAGTCATGTGATGTGTTACAGGACGGCAGTGATACACGGGTGTCAGTCATGTGTTACAGGACGGCAGTGATACACGGGTGTCAGTCATGTGATGTTACAGGATGGCAGTGATACACGGGTGTCAGTCATGTGATGTGTTACAGGACGGCAGTGATACACGGGTTGTCAGTCATGTGATGTGTTTACAGGACGGCAGTGATACACGGGTGTCAGTCATGTGATGTTACAGGACGGCAGTGATACACGGGTGTCAGTCATGTGATGTGTTACAGGACAGCAGTGATACACGGGTGTCAGTCATGTGATGTTACAGGATGGCAGTGATACACGGGTGTCAGTCATGTGTTACAGGACGGCAGTGATACACGGGTGTCAGTCATGTGATGTGTTACAGGACGGCAGTGATACACGGGTGTCAGTCATGTGATGTTACAGGACGGCAGTGATACACGGGTGTCAGTCATGTGATGTGTTACAGGACGGCAGTGATACACGGGTGTCAGTCATGTGATGTGTTACAGGACGGCAGTGATACACGGGTGTCAGTCATGTGATGTGTTACAGGACGGCAGTGATGCACGGGTGTCAGTCATGTGATGTGTTACAGGACGGCAGTGATACACGGGTGTCAGTCATGTGTTACAGGACGGCAGTGATACACGGGTGTCAGTCATGTGATGTGTTACAGGACGGCAGTGATACACGGGTGTCAGTCATGTGTTACAGGACGGCAGTGATACACGGGTGTCAGTCATGTGATGTTACAGGACGGCAGTGATACACGGGTGTCAGTCATGTGTTACAGGACGGCAGTGATACACGGGTGTCAGTCATGTGTTGTGTTACAGGACGGCAGTAATACACGGGTGTCAGTCATGTGTTACAGGACGGCAGTGATACACGGGTGTCAGTCATGTGATGTGTTACAGGACGGCAGTGATACACGGGTGTCAGTCATGTGATGTTACAGGACGGCAGTGATACACGGGTGTCAGTCATGTGATGTGTTACAGGACGGCAGTGATACACGGGTGTCAGTCATGTGATGTGTTACAGGACGGCAGTGATACACGGGTGTCAGTCATGTGATGTGTTACAGGACGGCAGTGATACACGGGTGTCAGTCATGTGATGTGTTACAGGACGGCAGTGATACACGGGTGTCAGTCATGTGATGTGTTACAGGACGGCAGTGATACACGGGTGTCAGTCATGTGTTACAGGACGGCAGTGATACACGGGTGTCAGTCATGTGATGTGTTACAGGACGGCAGTGATACACGGGTGTCAGTCATGTGATGTGTTACAGGATGGCAGTGATACACGGGTGTCAGTCATGTGATGTTACAGGATGGCAGTGATACACGGGTGTCAGTCATGTGATGTGTTACAGGACGGCAGTGATACACGGGTGTCAGTCATGTGATGTGTTACAGGACGGCAGTGATACACGGGTGTCAGTCATGTGATGTGTTACAGGACGGCAGTGATACACGGGTGTCATTCATGTGATGTGTTACAGGACGGCAGTGATACACGGGTGTCAGTCATGTGATGTGTTACAGGACGGCAGTGATACACGGGTGTCAGTCATGTGATGTGTTACAGGACGGCAGTGATACACGGGTGTCAGTCATGTGTTACAGGACGGCAGTGATACACGGGTGTCAGTCATGTGATGTGTTACAGGACGGCAGTGATACACGGGTGTCAGTCATGTGATGTTACAGGATGGCAGTGATACACGGGTGTCAGTCATGTGTTGTTACAGGACGGCAGTAATACACGGGTGTCAGTCATGTGATGTTACAGGATGGCAGTGATACACGGGTGTCAGTCATGTGATGTGTTACAGGATGGCAGTGATACACGGGTGTCAGTCATGTGATGTGTTACAGGACGGCAGTGATACACGGGTGTCAGTCATGTGATGTGTTACAGGACGGCAGTGATACACGGGTGTCAGTCATGTGATGTTACAGGACGGCAGTGATACACGGGTGTCAGTCATGTGTTGTGCTACAGAACGGCAGTGATACACGGGTGTCAGTCATGTGATGTGTTACAGGACGGCAGTGATACACGGGTGTCAGTCATGTGATGTTACAGGATGGCAGTGATACACGGGTGTCAGTCATGTGTTACCCGTCGGCAGTGATACACGGGTGTCAGTCATGTGTTGTGTTACAGGACGGCAGTGATACACGGGTGTCAGTCATGTGATGTTACAGGACGGCAGTGATGCACGGGTGTCAGTCATGTGATGTGTTACAGGACGGCAGTGATACACGGGTGTCAGTCATGTGATGTTACAGGACGGCAGTGATACACGGGTGTCAGTCATGTGATGTGTTACAGGACGGCAGTGATACACGGGTGTCAGTCATGTGATGTGTTACAGGACGGCAGTGATACACGGGTGTCAGTCATGTGATGTGTTACAGGACGGCAGTGATGCACGGGTGTCAGTCATGTGATGTGTTACAGGACGGCAGTGATACACGGGTGTCAGTCATGTGATGTTACAGGATGGCAGTGATACACGGGTGTCAGTCATGTGTTACAGGACGGCAGTGATACACGGGTGTCAGTCATGTGTTGTGTTACAGGACGGCAGTGATACACGGGTGTCAGTCATGTGATGTTACAGGACGGCAGTGATGCACGGGTGTCAGTCATGTGATGTGTTACAGGACGGCAGTGATACACGGGTGTCAGTCATGTGATGTTACAGGACGGCAGTGATACACGGGTGTCAGTCATGTGATGTGTTACAGGACGGCAGTGATACACGGGTGTCAGTCATGTGATGTGTTACAGGACGGCAGTGATACACGGGTGTCAGTCATGTGATGTGTTACAGGACGGCAGTGATGCACGGGTGTCAGTCATGTGATGTGTTACAGGACGGCAGTGATACACGGGTGTCAGTCATGTGATGTTACAGGACGGCAGTGATACACGGGTGTCAGTCATGTGATGTGTTACAGGACGGCAGTGATACACGGGTGTCAGTCATGTGATGTGTTACAGGACGGCAGTGATACACGGGTGTCAGTCATGTGATGTGTTACAGGACGGCAGTGATACACGGGTGTCAGTCATGTGATGTGTTACAGGACGGCAGTGATACACGGGTGTCAGTCATGTGATGTGTTACAGGACGGCAGTGATACACGGGTGTCAGTCATGTGATGTGTTACAGGACGGCAGTGATACACGGGTGTCAGTCATGTGATGTTACAGGACGGCAGTGATACACGGGTGTCAGTCATGTGATGTGTTACAGGACGGCAGTGATGCACGGGCGTCAGTCATGTGATGTTACAGGACGGCAGTGATACACGGGTGTCAGTCATGTGATGTGTTACAGGACGGCAGTGATACACGGGTGTCAGTCATGTGTTGTGCTACAGGATGGCAGTGATACACGGGTGTCAGTCATGTGTTGTGTTACAGGACGGCAGTGATACACGGGTGTCAGTCATGTGATGTGTTACAGGACGGCAGTGATACACGGGTGTCAGTCATGTGATGTTACAGGACGGCAGTGATACACGGGTGTCAGTCATGTGATGTGTTACAGGGCGGCAGTGATACACGGGTGTCAGTCATGTGATGTGTTACAGGACGGCAGTGATACACGGGTGTCAGTCATGTGTTGTGTTACAGGACGGCAGTGATACACGGGTGTCAGTCATGTGATGTGTTACAGGACGGAAGTGATACACGGGTGTCAGTCATGTGATGTGTTACAGGATGGCAGTGATACACGGGTGTCAGTCATGTGTTACAGGATGGCAGTGATACACGGGTGTCAGTCATGTGTTACAGGATGGCAGTGATACACGGGTGTCAGTCATGTGATGTGTTACAGGATGGCAGTGATACACGGGTGTCAGTCATGTGTTGTGTTACAGGACGGCAGTGATACACGGGTGTCAGTCATGTGATGTTACAGGATGGCAGTGATACACGGGTGTCAGTCATGTGTTGTGTTACAGGACGGCAGTGATACACGGGTGTCAGTCTTGTGTTACAGGACGGCAGTGATACACGGGTGTCAGTCATGTGTTACAGGATGGCAGTGATACACGGGTGTCAGTCATGTGTTGTGTTACAGGATGGCAGTGATACACGGGTGTCAGTCTTGTGTTACAGGACGGCAGTGATACACGGGTGTCAGTCATGTGTTACAGGACGGCAGTGATACACGGGTGTCAGTCATGTGATGTGTTACAGGACGGCAGTGATACACGGGTGTCAGTCATGTGTTACAGGACGGCAGTGATACACGGGTGTCAGTCATGTGATGTGTTACAGGACGGCAGTGATACACGGGTGTCAGTCATGTGATGTGTTACAGGACGGCAGTGATACACGGGTGTCAGTCATGTGTTGTGTTACAGGACGGCAGTGATACACGGGTGTCAGTCATGTGATGTGTTACAGGACGGAAGTGATACACGGGTGTCAGTCATGTGATGTGTTACAGGATGGCAGTGATACACGGGTGTCAGTCATGTGATGTGTTACAGGATGGCAGTGATACACGGGTGTCAGTCATGTGTTGTGTTACAGGACGGCAGTGATACACGGGTGTCAGTCATGTGTTGTGTTGTGTTACAGGACGGCAGTGATACACGGGTGTCAGTCATGTGATGTTACAGGATGGCAGTGATACACGGGTGTCAGTCATGTGATGTGTTACAGGACGGCAGTGATACACGGGTGTCAGTCATGTGTTGTGTTACAGGACGGCAGTGATACACGGGTGTCAGTCATGTGATGTTACAGGATGGCAGTGATACACGGGTGTCAGTCATGTGTTGTGTTACAGGACGGCAGTGATACACGGGTGTCAGTCATGTGATGTGTTACAGGATGGCAGTGATACACGGGTGTCAGTCATGTGATGTGTTACAGGACGGCAGTGATACACGGGTGTCAGTCATGTGATGTGTTACAGGACGGCAGTGATACACGGGCGTCAGTCATGTGTTGTGTTACAGGACGGCAGTGATACACGGGTGTTAGTCATGTGTTGTGTTACAGGACGGCAGTGATACACGGGTGTCAGTCATGTGATGTGTTACAGGATGGCAGTGATACACGGGTGTCAGTCATGTGATGTTACAGGACGGCAGTGATACACGGGTGTCAGTCATGTGTTGTGTTACAGGACGGCAGTGATACACGGGTGTCAGTCATGTGATGTGTTACAGGACGGCAGTGATACACGGGTGTCAGTCATGTGATGTGTTACAGGACGGCAGTGATACACGGGTGTCAGTCATGTGATGTTACAGGACGGCAGTGATACACGGGCGTCAGTCATGTGATGTTACAGGATGGCAGTGATACACGGGTGTCAGTCATGTGTTGTGTTACAGGATGGCAGTGATACACGGGTGTCAGTCATGTTGTGTTACAGGACGGCAGTGATACACGGGTGTCAGTCATGTGATGTGTTACAGGACGGCAGTGATACACGGGTGTCAGTCATGTGATGTGTTACAGGACGGCAGTGATACACGGGTGTCAGTCATGTGATGTGTTACAGGACGGCAGTGATACACGGGTGTCAGTCATGTGATGTTACAGGACGGCAGTGATACACGGGCGTCAGTCATGTGATGTTACAGGATGGCAGTGATACACGGGTGTCAGTCATGTGTTGTGTTACAGGATGGCAGTGATACACGGGTGTCAGTCATGTGTTGTGTTACAGGACGGCAGTGATACACGGGTGTCAGTCATGTGATGTGTTACAGGACGGCAGTGATACACGGGTGTCAGTCATGTGATGTGTTACAGGACGGCAGTGATACACGGGTGTCAGTCATGTGATGTGTTACAGGACGGCAGTGATACACGGGTGTCAGTCATGTGATGTTACAGGACGGCAGTGATACACGGGCGTCAGTCATGTGATGTTACAGGATGGCAGTGATACACGGGTGTCAGTCATGTGTTGTGTTACAGGATGGCAGTGATACACGGGTGTCAGTCATGTGTTGTGTTACAGGACGGCAGTGATACACGGGTGTCAGTCATGTGATGTGTTACAGGACGGCAGTGATACACGGGCGTCAGTCATGTGTTATGTTACAGGACGGCAGTGGAACACTCAGACGTTCTGGGTCGCTGGGTAAGATCCGTGATGTCCTCAGGAGGAGCAGTGAAATGTTGGTGAAGAAGCTACAAGGGACGACACCTCCGGAACCACGAAGCACAAAGTAAATGGAGCACGACACCCACCTCAGGGACTCAGTCTGGGCCGGGGACATGCTGACCGCCACATTACTGACGGGGTAGTCTCCACACCGGCCTCTGCAGGAGCCCGGCCTTCTTTCCTCCTGACTTAGTGCCTCTCCTCTTTTCTCTTACAGTATGAAGCGTGCTGCCTCCCTGAACTATCTCAATAAATCCAGCGACGAGACCTTCCAGGTGAGAAGCCTCCCGCGGTGGGGGGTCCCCTCCTTCCATATTTGCTCTAGGTTTCTCCATTACGAGTGATTTTATGAAACTTCTTTTTATTTTCAGGGCTCTCCGAATCTTCTGTCTGAAACTCGGGGCCTGAGCGCCAGTAACATTGACCTGTCCTCCCACAGCTAATGGCTGGTGCTGGATAACGGGGACCCCTGCACCCCCACTATTAAACTCGTCGCACTCCCGCCTCGATATGGCCCAGTGGCCACTAAGCCTGTATTATAGTCTGATAACGCCAGCCCCCTATGACCCCAGATCAGATGACTGGAGGAGACCATCGCCTGGTGACCCCAGAATCTCCTCGACTCTCAGCGAATTCTCCTATTCTAAGGTAGCACCACCACTCCCATCACTGTACTGGAGCAGCACTACACTCCTCATCACTCTGCTCAATAGTACTGGAGCAACACTACAACTCTCATCACTCTTCTCTATAAAAATATCAAGGCACTACAACTCCATAATTGCATCCTATAATAAAACAGTAACACTGCACCCCCTATCTCAATGCTGTGAGATGATGGATTCACAGGGTGGCATTACAGGCAGGTTTCTTCACCGTCGGATGGGGGTGAGTCGTCGGTCACCAGGATGGAAGGCGCTTCAGGGATTGTGGGGTTCTGGGGAGTCTGGTGGTGGTGAATCTGGGGGGGATCTCATCTGTTGGGATCATTAGCACTTTATTAATAAATACTCCACCCCCACCCTGGTTGTTGACTTCTCTTCTTTTTTCTGCACTGCCATCTTTCCTGGTGCATGGTCCTCTGTTATCTTCATGCATGAAACCTCGCTTCTGTGTGCCCCAAGGGAAGGAGGACAGATCTGCGCACCTCACGATGGACGTGATAACTGATACCACAGCACTGCCTGGGATGTCGGGATCCGCTGCAGCCCCCCCCCCCACCCCCTTCATGTGACATAATTTGAACATTTTCTCAGGAAAATAAAATACTTGAAAATGTGTTGATTTCTTCTTTATTATTAAGAACCGTAAGAGATGGTTCTCCTGCTCAGGACCCTCGACCAGCCAGCGTGAAGAGCAGCCAGGACCAGTATGTGAGGTGATAGGATTCCCCACCACATCATTCCCAATCCTATGTTCTCAAGGGAGATCACCCCAAGAGATGTCTGAACCCCCTGAAATAATTGTACTCTGTATATCACTACATACCCCAAATATCTGCACCCCCTTATATCACTACATATGTACGCCCTGTGCAGAGAGTGTCTACATGTAACTGGAGTGTCCCCCTACTAACTGCCCTATGAGGAGGCTGGACGGTTGGTTCATGCGTGGAGAGAGTCTACATGTACCTGGAGTGCCCTCTCCTTACTGCCCAGCTGAGGAGGCTGGATGGGTGGTTCATCCGCGGAGAGTGTCTACATGTAACTGGAGTGCCCTCTCCTTACTGCCCGGCTGAGGAGGCTGGACGGGTGGTTCATCTGTGGAGAGTGTCTACATGTCACTGGAGTGCCCTCTCCTTACTGCGCGGCTGAGGAGGCTGGACGGGAGGTTCATCCGTGGAGAGTGTCTACATGTAACTGGAGTGCTCCCTCCTTACTGCCCGGCTGAGGAGGCTGGATGGGTGGTTCATCCGCGGAGAGTGTCTACATGTAACTGGAGTGCCCTCTCCTTACTGCCCGGCTGAGGAGGCTGGACGGGTGGTTCATCCGCGGAGAGTGTCTACATGTACCTGGAGTGCCCTCTCCTTACTGCCCGGCTGAGGAGGCTGGATGGGTGGTTCATCCGCGGAGAGTGTCTACATGTACCTGGAGTGCTCCCTCCTTACTGCCCGGCTGAGGAGGCTGGATGGGTGGTTCATCCGTGGAGTGTCTTAATGTCACTGGAGTGCTCCCTCCTTACTGCCCAGCTGAGGAGGCTGGACGGGTGGTTCATCCGTGGAGAGTGTCTACATGTCACTGGAGTGCTCCCTCCTTACTGCCCGGCTGAGGAGGCTGAATGGGTGGTTCATCCGTGGAGAGTGTCTACATGTCACTGGAGTGCTCCCTCCTTACTGCCCAGCTGAGGAGGCTGGACGGGTGGTTCATCTGTGGAGAGTGTCTACATGTCACTGGAGTGCTCCCTCCTTACTGCGCGGCTGAGGAGGCTGGATGGGTGGTTCATCCGTGGAGAGTGTCTACATGTACCTGGAGTGCTCCCTCCTTACTGTCCGGCTGAGGAGGCTGGACAGGTAGTTCATCTGCGGAGAGTGTCTACATGTACCTGGAGTGCCCTCTCCTTACTGCCCGGCTGAGGAGGCTGAAGTGTCTACATGTCACTGGAGTGCTCCCTCCTTACTGCGCGGCTGAGGAGGCTGGACGGGTGGTTCATCCGTGGAGTGTCTTAATGTCACTGCAGTGCTCCCTCCTTACTGCCCAGCTGAGGAGGCTGGACGGGTGGTTCATCCGTGGAGAGTGTCTACATATAACTGGAGTGCTCCCTCCTTACTGCGCGGCTGAGGAGGCTGGATGGGTGGTTCATCCGTGGAGAGTGTCTACATGTCACTGGAGTGCTCCCTCCTTACTGCCCAGCTGAGGAGGCTGGACGGGTGGTTCATCCGTGGAGAGTGTCTACATGTCACTGGAGTGCTCCCTCCTTACTGCCCGGCTGAGGAGGCTGGATGGGTGGTTCATCCGTGGAGTGTCTTAATGTCACTGGAGTGCTCCCTCCTTACTGCCCAGCTGAGGAGGCTGGACAGGTGGTTCATCCGTGGAGAGTGTCTACATGTCACTGGAGTGCTCCATCCTTACTGCCCGGCTGAGGAGGCTGGACGGGTGGTTCATCCGCGGAGAGTGTCTACATGTCACTGGAGTGCTCCCTCCTTACTGCCCAGCTGAGGAGGCTGGACGGGTGGTTCATCTGTGGAGAGTGTCTACATGTCACTGGAGTGCTCCCTCCTTACTGCGCGGCTGAGGAGGCTGGACGGGTGGTTCATCCGTGGAGAGTGTCTACATGTCACTGGAGTGCTCCCTCCTTACTGCCCGGCTGAGGAGGCTGGATGGGTGGTTCATCCGCAGAGTGTCTACATATAACTGGAGTGCTCCCTCCTTACTGCGCGGCTGAGGAGGCTGGATGGGTGGTTCATCCGTGGAGTGTCTTAATGTCACTGGAGTGCTCCCTCCTTACTGCCCGGCTGAGGAGGCTGAATGGGTGGTTCATCCGTGGAGCATGTCTACATGTCACTGGAGTGCTCCCTCCTTACTGCCCAGCTGAGGAGGCTGGACGGGTGGTTCATCTGTGGAGAGTGTCTACATGTCACTAGAGTGCTCCCTCCTTACTGCCCGGCTGAGGAGGCTGGATGGGTGGTTCATCCGTGGAGAGTGTCTACATGTCACTGGAGTGCTCCCTCCTTACTGCCCGGCTGAGGAGGCTGGATGGGTGGTTCATCCGCAGAGTGTCTACATATAACTGGAGTGCTCCCTCCTTACTGCGCGGCTGAGGAGGCTGGATGGGTGGTTCATCCGTGGAGTGTCTTAATGTCACTGGAGTGCTCCCTCCTTACTGCCCGGCTGAGGAGGCTGTATGGGTGGTTCATCCGTGGAGCATGTCTACATGTCACTGGAGTGCTCCCTCCTTACTGCCCAGCTGAGGAGGCTGGACGGGTGGTTCATCTGTGGAGAGTGTCTACATGTCACTAGAGTGCTCCCTCCTTACTGCCCGGCTGAGGAGGCTGGATGGGTGGTTCATCCGTGGAGAGTGTCTACATGTACCTGGAGTGCCCTCTCCTTACTGCCCGGCTGAGGAGGCTGGATGGGTGGTTTATCCGCGGAGAGTGTCTACATGTACCTGGAGTGCCCTCTCCTTACTGCCCGGCTGAGGAGGCTGGACAGGTAGTTCATCTGCGGAGAGTGTCTACATGTACCTGGAGTGCCCTCTCCTTACTGCCCGGCTGAGGAGGCTGAATGGGGGGTTCATCCATGGAGAGTGTCTACATGTCACTGGAGTGCTCCCTCCTTACTGCCCGGCTGAGGAGGCTGGATGGGTGGTTCATCCGCAGAGAGTGTCTACATATAACTGGAGTGCTCCCTCCTTACTGCGCGGCTGAGGAGGCTGGATGGGTGGTTCATCCGTGGAGTGTCTTAATGTCACTGGAGTGCTCCCTCCTTACTGCCCAGCTGAGGAGGCTGGACGGGTGGTTCATCCGTGGAGAGTGTCTACATGTCACTGGAGTGCTCCCTCCTTACTGCGCGGCTGAGGAGGCTGGTTCATCCGTGGAGAGTGTCTACATGTCACTGGAGTGCTCCCTCCTTACTGCGCGGCTGAGGAGGCTGGACTGGTGGTTCATCCGTGGAGAGTGTCTTAATGTCACTCGAGTGCTCCCTCCTTACTGCCCAGCTGAGGAGGCTGGACGGGTGGTTCATCTGTGGAGAGTGTCTATATGTCACTGGAGTGCTCCCTCCTTACTGCGCGGCTGAGGAGGCTGGTTCATCCGTGGAGAGTGTCTACATGTCACTGGAGTTCTCCCTCTTTACTGCGCGGCTGAGGAGGCTGGACGGGTGGTTCATCCGTGGAGTGTCTTAATGTCACTCGAGTGCTCCCTCCTTACTGCCCAGCTGAGGAGGCTGGACGGGTGGTTCATCCGTGGAGTGTCTTAATGTCACTGGGGTGCTCCCTCCTTACTGCCCAGCTGAGGAGGCTGGATGGGTGGTTCATCCGCGGAGAGTGTCTACATGTAACTGGAGTGCCCTCTCCTTACTGCCTGGCTGAGGAGGCTGGATGGGTGGTTCATCCGCGGAGAGTGTCTACATGTAACTGGAGTGCCCTCTCCTTACTGCCTGGCTGAGGAGGCTGGATGGGTGGTTCATCCGTGGAGAGTGTCTAAATGTCATTGGAGTGCCCTCTCCTTACTGCCCGGCTGAGGAGGCTGGATGGGTGGTTCATCCGTGGAGAGTGTCTACATGTACCTGGAGTGCCCTCTCCTTACTGCCCGGCTGAGGAGGCTGGACAGGTAGTTCATCTGCGGAGAGTGTCTACATGTACCTGGAGTGCCCTCTCCTTACTGCCCGGCTGAGGAGGCTGAATGGGGGGTTCATCCATGGAGAGTGTCTACATGTCACTGGAGTGCTCCCTCCTTACTGCGCGGCTGAGGAGGCTGGACGGGTGGTTCATCCGTGGAGAGTGTCTACATGTACCTGGAGTGCCCTCTCCTTACTGCCCAGCTGTGGAGGCTGGACGGGTGGTTCATCTGTGGAGAGTGTCTTAATGTCACTGGAGTGCTCCCTCCTTACTGCCCAGCTGAGGAGGCTGGACGGGTGGTTCATCCGTGGAGAGTGTCTACATGTCACTGGAGTGCTCCCTCCTTACTGCCCAGCTGAGGAGGCTGGACGGGTGGTTCATCTGTGGAGAGTGTCTAAATGTCACTGGAGTGCTCCCTCCTTACTGCGCGGCTGAGGAGGCTGGACGGGAGGTTCATCCGTGGAGAGTGTCTACATGTCACTGGAGTGCTCCCTCCTTACTGCCCGGCTGAGGAGGCTGGATGGGTGGTTCATCCGCAGAGTGTCTACATATAACTGGAGTGCTCCCTCCTTACTGCGCGGCTGAGGAGGCTGGATGGGTGGTTCATCCGTGGAGTGTCTTAATGTCACTGGAGTGCTCCCTCCTTACTGCCCGGTTGAGGAGGCTGAATGGGTGGTTCATCCGTGGAGCGTGTCTACATGTCACTGGAGTGCTCCCTCCTTACTGCCCAGCTGTGGAGGCTGGACGGGTGGTTCATCTGTGGAGAGTGTCTACATGTCACTGGAGTGCTCCCTCCTTACTGCCCGGCTGAGGAGGCTGGATGGGTGGTTCATCCGTGGAGAGTGTCTACATGTACCTGGAGTGCCCTCTCCTTACTGCCCGGCTGAGGAGGCTGGTTGGGTGGTTTATCCGCAGAGAGTGTCTACATGTACCTGGAGTGCCCTCTCCTTACTGCCCGGCTGAGGAGGCTGAATGGGGGGTTCATCCATGGAGAGTGTCTACATGTCACTGGAGTGCTCCCTCCTTACTGCGCGGCTGAGGAGGCTGGACGGGTGGTTCATCCGTGGAGTGTCTTAATGTCACTGGAGTGCTCCCTCCTTACTGCCCAGCTGAGGAGGCTGGACGGGTGGTTCATCCGTGGAGAGTGTCTACATTTCACTGGAGTGCTCCCTCCTTACTGCGCGTCTGAGGAGCCTGGACGGGTGGTTCATCCGTGGAGAGTGTCTTAATGTCACTGGAGTGCTCCCTCCTTACTGCCCAGCTGAGGAGGCTGGACGGGTGGTTCATCCGTGGAGAGTGTCTACATGTCACTGGAGTGCTCCCTCCTTACTGCCCGGCTGAGGAGGCTGGACGGGAGGTTCATCTGTGGAGAGTGTCTATATGTCACTGGAGTGCTCCCTCCTTACTGCGCGGCTGAGGAGGCTGGACTGGTGGTTCATCCGTGGAGAGTGTCTTAATGTCACTGGGGTGCTCCCTCCTTACTGCCCAGCTGAGGAGGCTGGATGGGTGGTTCATCCGCGGAGAGTGTCTACATGTAACTGGAGTTCCCTCTCCTTACTGCCTGGCTGAGGAGGCTGGATGGGTGGTTCATCCGTGGAGAGTGTCTAAATGTCATTGGAGTGCCCTCTCCTTACTGCCTGGTTGAGGAGGCTGGATGGATGGTTCATCCGTGGAGTGTCTTAATGTCACTGGAGTGCTCCCTCCTTACTGCCCGGCTGAGGAGGCTGGATGGGTGGTTCATCCATGGAGAGTGTCTACATGTCACTGGAGTGCTCCCTCCTTACTGCCCGGCTGAGGAGGCTGGACGGGTGGTTCATCCGCGGAGAGTGTCTACATGTACCTGGAGTGCCCTCTCCTTACTGCCTGGCTGGATGGGTGGTTCATCCGTGGGGAATGTCTACACATCACTGGAGTGCCTTCTCCTTACTGCCCGGCTGAGGAGGCTGGATGGGTGGTTCATCCACAGAGAGTGTCTACATGTAACTGGAGTGCCCTCTCATTACTGCCTTTGATGAGGCTGGATGGGTGGTTCATCTATGGAGTGTCTACATGTACCTGGAGTGCCCTCTCCTTACTGCCCGGCTGAGGAGGCTGAATGGGGGGTTCATCCATGGAGAGTGTCTACATGTCACTGGAGTGCTCCCTCCTTACTGCGCGGCTGAGGAGGCTGGACGGGTGGTTCATCCGTGGAGTGTCTTAATGTCACTGGAGTGCTCCCTCCTTACTGCCCAGCTGAGGAGGCTGGACGGGTGGTTCATCCGTGGAGAGTGTCTACATTTCACTGGAGTGCTCCCTCCTTACTGCGCGTCTGAGGAGCCTGGACGGGTGGTTCATCCGTGGAGAGTGTCTTAATGTCACTGGAGTGCTCCCTCCTTACTGCCCAGCTGAGGAGGCTGGACGGGTGGTTCATCCGTGGAGAGTGTCTACATGTCACTGGAGTGCTCCCTCCTTACTGCCTGGCTGAGGAGGCTGGACGGGTGGTTCATCTGTGGAGAGTGTCTATATGTCACTGGAGTGCTCCCTCCTTACTGCGCGGCTGAGGAGGCTGGACGGGTGGTTCATCCGTGGAGAGTGTCTACATGTCACTGGAGTGCTCCCTCCTTACTGCCCGGCTGAGGAGGCTGGACTGGTGGTTCATCCGTGGAGAGTGTCTATATGTCACTGGAGTGCTCCCTCCTTACTGCCCAGCTGAGGAGGCTGGACGGGTGGTTCATCCGTGGAGAGTGTCTACATGTCACTGGAGTGCTCCCTCCTTACTGCCCGGCTGAGGAGGCTGGACGGGTGGTTCATCTGTGGAGAGTGTCTATATGTCACTGGAGTGCTCCCTCCTTACTGCGCGGCTGAGGAGGCTGGACTGGTGGTTCATCCGTGGAGAGTGTCTTAATGTCACTGGGGTGCTCCCTCCTTACTGCCCAGCTCAGGAGGCTGGATGGGTGGTTCATCCGCGGAGAGTGTCTACATGTAACTGGAGTTTCCTCTCCTTACTGCCTGGCTGAGGAGGCTGGATGGGTGGTTCATCCGTGGAGAGTGTCTAAATGTCATTGGAGTTCCCTCTCCTTACTGCCTGGTTGAGGAGGCTGGATGGATGGTTCATCCGTGGAGTGTCTTAATGTCACTGGAGTGCTCCCTCCTTACTGCCCGGCTGAGGAGGCTGGATGGGTGGTTCATCCATGGAGAGTGTCTACATGTCACTGGAGTGCTCCCTCCTTACTGCCCGGCTGAGGAGGCTGAATGGGTGGTTCATCTGTGGAGAGTGTCTACATGTCACTGGAGTGCTCCCTCCTTACTGCGCGGCTGAGGAGGCTGGATGGGTGGTTCATCCATGGAGAGTGTCTACATGTCACTGGAGTGCTCCCTCCTTACTGCCCGGCTGAGGAGGCTGGACAGGTGGTTCATCCGCGGAGAGTGTCTACATGTACCTGGAGTGCCCTCTCCTTACTGCCTGGCTGGATGGGTGGTTCATCCGTGGGGAATGTCTACACATCACTGGAGTGCCCTCTCCTTACTGCCCGGCTGAGGAGGCTGGATGGGTGGTTCATCCACAGAGAGTGTCTACATGTAACTGGAGTGCCCTCTCATTACTGCCTTTGATGAGGCTGGATGGGTGGTTCATCTATGGAGTGTCTACATGTACCTGGAGTGCCCTCTCCTTACTGCCCGGCTGAGGAGGCTGAATGGGGGGTTCATCCATGGAGAGTGTCTACATGTCACTGGAGTGCTCCCTCCTTACTGCGCGGCTGAGGAGGCTGGACGGGTGGTTCATCTGTGGAGAGTGTCTACATGTCACTGGAGTGCCCTCTCATTACTGCCTTTGATGAGGCTGGATGGGTGGTTCATCTATGGAGTGTCTAAATGTCACTGGCGTGCCCTCTTCTTACTGCCTGCCTGGCTGGCTGTGTGGTTCATCCGCGGGGAATGTCTACACATCACTGCAGTGCTCCCTCCTTACTGCCCGGCTGAGGAGGCTGGATGGGTGGTTCATCCGCAGAGAGTGTCTACATGTAACTGGCGTGCCCTCTCATTACTGCCCCGCTGAGGAGGCTGGATGGGTGGTTCATCTATGGAGAGTGTCTAAATGTCTCTGGAGTGCCCTCTTCTTACTGCCTGGCTGGATGGGTGGTTCATCCGCGGGGAATGTCTATATGTTACTGGAGTGCTCCCTCCCTACTGCCCGGCTGAGGAGGCTGGATGGGTGGCTCATCCACGGAGAGTGTCTATATGTTACTGGAGTGCTCCCTCCCTACTGCCCGGCTGAGGAGGCTGGATGGGTGGTTCATCCGCAGTGAGTGTCTACATATAACTAGAGTGCTCTCTCCTTACTGCCCGGATGAGGAGGCTGGATGGGCGGTTCATCCGCGGAGAGTGTCTATATGTTACTGGAGTGCTCCCTCCCTACTGCCCGGCTGATGAGGCTGGATGGGAGATGCCTCCAGGGAGTGTTTTTGCGTAACTGGAGTGCCCTCTACTTACTGCCCAGCTATGAGGAGCTGGAAGGGCGTTGCATCCACGGAAAGTGTGTTCACGTCACTGGAGCGACACCCTCATTACTGCTCAGATTAGAGGGGAACTTCCTATATAAATCAGACCTCACCACTCCCTCCTTGCCAGATTATTGTGCTTTCTGCCTCTATGTAGTTCCTGAGCGTCCTCCTAGACTGCTTTGCTTACCTGTTACCAACCTGGACTGTTATTTGATACTGCTTGCTTCAGCTACTCAAGTGCTCCAAATTGTCTCACTCTCAACCATTGGACTCCTTACCTACCATCCAGGCCTAGACAACTCCTCATTTCAAGTGAGCAATTGTGAAATCACTCTAACAGAATAACCTGGCCACAAAATATGGTGTCTGCTATGACAACTTTGAGGAAACAAGTTTCCGAGCTGCAGGAATTTGGTGCCACCTATCAAGAAAACTTTTCACAGCTGCAAGGCTTAGTACAAAATCAACAAAGAGAAGTAAATGAATTGCAAAGACAACTTTTGGATGTGCGCGGCTCAGCCAGGGATACACGCATGCCATTACCATCAAAGTTCAATGGTGATCAACGTCATTATTGGGGGTTCATTAATCAATGCCGCATATATTTTTGAAATGCAGCCAGCTCCAGTCCTTACCAGTGACCAGAAAAAAGTATTGTTTATCATCAATATTTTGACTGACGAAAGTTCTTGCATGGGCTTCTCCGTACGTGGATACAAATCATTAAAAATAAAAAGCTGGCATTTTGTAATTTATAAAAAAAAAACTGAGCAATGAAGATAAGGAAATCTACAAGATTAGGCAGAAAGAGGCCAAGCAAGTTATAAGAACTTCTAAAGCTCGGGCAGAAGAAAAACTAGCTCAGTCTATGAAAAAGGGGATAAGACATTCTTCAGATATATAAATGAAAAAAGGAAATTAAAACAAGGAATAACTAAATTAAAAACAAAGGACGGAAGGTATGTAGAAGAGAATAAAGGGCTAGCCGACTGCCTTAATCAATACTTCAGTTCAGTTTTTACAAAAGAAAAAGAAGGAGAAGGACCTCCACTAGAAAGGATGACTAATAAATCGTTTGATGCATGTGTCTTTACAGAGGAAGATGTTCTAAGTTTGCTGTCTAAAGTGAAGACAAATAAGTCACAGGGGCCTGATGAGATACACCCAAAATTATTAAAAGAGCTTAGTGGTGAGCTGGCAAAACCGTTAACAGATTTATTTAACCAATCATTAGTAACAGGAGTCGTCCCGGAAGATTGGAAATTGGCAAATGTCGTGCCCATTCACAAGAAAGGTAGTGGGGAGGAATCGAGCAACTATAGACCAGTAAGCCTGACATCAATAGTGGGGAAATGAATGGAAACCCTATTAAAGGATAGGATTGTGGAACATCTAAAATCCCATGGATTGAAAGATGAAAAACAGCATGGGTTTACTTCAGGGAGATCATGTCAAACTAATCTTATAGATTTTTTTGACTGGGTGACTAAAATAATAGACGGTGGAGGTGCAGTAGACATCGCATATCTAGATTTTAGTAAGGCTTTTGACACTGTCCCACACAGAAGGCTTATCAATAAACTGCAGTCATTGAGCATGGACTCCCATATTGTTGAGTGGATTAGGCAGTGGCTGAGGGACAGACAACAGAGGGTTGTAGTCAATGGAGAACATTCAAAACAAGGTCATGTTACCAGTGGGGCACCTCAGGGATCTGTTCTGGGACCCATATTGTTTAATATCTTTATCAGCGACATTGCAGAAGGCCTCGATGGTAAGGTGGGTCTATTTGCTGATGACACAAAGATATGTAACAGGGTTGATGTTCCTGGAGGGAAACGCCAAATGGAAAAGGATTTAGGAAAACTAGAAGAATGGTCAGAACTCTGGCAAATGAAATTTAATGTGGATAAGTGCAAGATAATGCACCTGGGGCGTAAAAACCCAAGAGCAGAATATACAATCAGTGACACAGTCCTGACCTCAGTATCTGAGGAAAGGGATTTAGGAGTAATTATTTCAGAAGACTTAAAGGTGGGAAGACAATGTAATAGAGCAGCAGGAGATGCTAGCAGAATGCTGGGGTGTATAGGGAGAGGTATAAGCAGTAGAAAGAGTGAAGTGCTTATGCCGCTCTACAGAGCACTGGTGAGACCTCATCTGGAGTATTGTGCGCAGTACTGGAGACCATATCTCCAGAAGGATATAGATACTCTAGAGAGAGTTCAGAGAAGAGCTACTAAACTAGTACATGGATTGCAGGATAAAACTTACCAGGAAAGGTTAAAGGACCTTAACATGTAGAGCTTGGAAGAAAGACGAGACGGAGGGGAGATGAGAGAGACGGCTAAATACATAAAGGAAATCAACAAGGTAAAAGAGGAGAGAAGATTTACAAGAAGAAAAACTGCTACAAGAGGACAGAGTGTTACATTAGAGGGGCAAAGGGTTAACAGTAATATCAGGAAGTATTACTTTACTGAGAGAGTAGTGGATGCAGGGAGTAGCCTTCCTGCAGAAGTGGCAGCTGCAAATACAGTGGAGGAGTTTAAGCATGCATGGGATAGGCATAAGGCTATCCTTCATATAAGATAGGGCCGGGGCTATTCATAGTACTCAGTGTATTGGGCAGACTAGATGGGCCACATGGTTCTTATCTGCCGACACATTCTAGGTTTCTATGTTTCTATATAGTCATCTTTTGAACGTCTTTAACTTCGTCTCGGCTATGAGTCAAGTCTTTGATGACCCTAACCGTTGTTCCACAGATGAAGCCAAACTACAGAATCTACGACAAGGGAATCGTTTGGTCGCTAAATACTCTGCAGAATTCCACTGTTGGTCGCTTATACTACATGGAATCTAGCAGCCCATAAAAAACTGGTTTGTTAAGAACTTTCAGAACATGTAAAAGATGAGCTTGCTATAGTGAAAGCCCCTGATGATTTGGAGGACTTTATTTAATTGTGTATCCGAGTTGATC
This sequence comes from Bufo gargarizans, assembly GCF_014858855.1. Classification (NCBI taxonomy): domain Eukaryota; kingdom Metazoa; phylum Chordata; class Amphibia; order Anura; family Bufonidae; genus Bufo; species Bufo gargarizans. The sequence continues at coordinate 41,817 of NW_025334306.1, forward strand.
AGAGACTTTCTGAAAGAAAGAGGGAAAAACTCTGGGCATTGGGGAATATACAGTCAGGTCCATAAATATTGGGACATGGAGACAATTCTAACATTTTTGGCTCTATACACCACAATGGATTTGAAATAAAACAGACAAGATGTGCTGTACCTGCAGACTGTCAGCTTTACCTGCAGACTGTCAGCTTTACCCGCAGACTGTCAGCTTTACCCGCAGACTGTCAGCTTTACCCGCAGACTGTCAGCTTTACCCGCAGACTGTCAGCTTTACCCGCAGACTGTCAGCTTTACCTGCAGACTGTCAGCTTTACCCGCAGACTGTCGGCTTTACCCGCAGACTGTCGGCTTTACCTGCAGACTGTCAGCTTTACCCGCAGACTGTCGGCTTTACCCGCAGACTGTCAGCTGTACCCGCAGACTGTCAGCTTTACCTGCAGACTGCCAGCTTTACCCGCAGACTGTCAGCTTTACCTGCAGACTGTCACCTTTACCCGCAGACTGTCAGCTCTACCCGCAGACTGTCGGCTTTACCTGCAGACTGTCAGCTGTACCCGCAGACTGTCGGCTTTACCTGCAGACTGTCAGCTTTACCTGCAGACTGTCAGCTTTACCCGCAGACTGTCGGCTTTACCTGCAAACTGTTTGCTTTACCTGCAGACTGTCAGCTTTACCTGCAGACTGTCGGCTTTACCCGCAGACTGTCAGCTGTACCCGCAGACTGTCAGCTTTACCTGCAGACTGTCAGCTCTACCTGCAGACTGTCAGCTCTACCTGCAGACTGTCAGCTGTAATCTGAGGTATTTACATCCAAATCAGGTGAACGGTGCAGGAATTACAGCAGTTACATCTGTGCCTCCCACTTGTTAAGGGACCAGAAGTAATGGGACAGAATAATAATCATACATCAAACTTTCCCTTTTTAATACTTGGTTACAAATCCTTTGCCGTCAATTACAGCCTGAAGTCTGGAACGCATAGACATCCCCAGACGCTGGTCTCATCCCTGGTGACGCTCTGCCCGGCCTCTACTGCCACTGTCTTCAGTTCCTGCTGGTTCTTGGGGCATTTTCCCTTCAGTTTTGTCTTCAGCAAGTGAAATGCTCAATCGGATTCAGGTCGGGGATTGACTCGGCCATTGCAGAACATTCCACTTCTTTCCCTTAAACTCTTTGGTTGCTTTTGCAGGATGCTTTGGGTCATTGTCCATCTGCTCTGTGAAGCGCCGTCCAATGAGTTCTGAAGCATTGGGCTGAATAGGAGCAGATAATATTGCCCGAAACCCTTCAGAATTCATTCTGCTGCTTTTGTCAGCAGTCACATCATCAATAAATACAAGAGAACCAGTTCCATTGGCCGCCATACATGCCCACACCATGACACTGCCACCACCATGCTTCACTGATGAGGGGGTATGCTTAGGATCATGAGCAGCTCCTCTCCTTCTCCATACTCCTCTCTTCCCATCACTCTGGTACAAGTTGGTCTTGGTCTCATCCGTCCATAGGATGTTGTTCCAGAACTGTGAAGGCTTTTTTTAGATGTTTGGCAAACTCTAATCTGGCCTTCCTGTTTGAGGCTCACCAATGGTTTCCATCTTGTGGTGGACCCTCTGTATTCACTCTGGTGAAGTCTTCTCCTGATTGGTGACTTTGACACACATACACCTACCTCCGGGAGAGTCTTCTTGATCTGGCCAACTGTTGTGAAGGGCGTTCTCTTCAACAGGGAAATAATTCTTCGCTCATCCACCACAGTTGTTTTTCGTGGTCTTCTGGGTCTTGTGGTGTTGCTGAGATCACCGATGCGTTCCTTCTTTATAAGAATGTTCCAAACAGTTGTTTTGGCCAGGCCTGATGTTTTTGCTATCTCTCTGATGGGTTTGTGGTGTTTTTCAGCCTAATGATGGCTTCACTGACAGTGACCGCTCTTTGGATCTCATCTTGAGAGTTGACAGCAACAGATTCCAGATGCAGATATCAGACTGGAGATGACCTCTGGACCTTGTATCTGCTCATTGTGATTGGGATAATGTCTTGTCCGTTTCATCTCACATCCATTGTGGTGATGTATAGAGCCAAAAATGTTACATTGTGTCCATGTCTCAATATTTAAGGACCTCACTGTACCTACCTATACTTTCAGTAAGTTCATACCTGAACCAATGCAGATTGATGTCGTACAGAAATCTCTAACTACAGCAGAAAAAGAGAGACGGTTTACAGAAAAACTTCACTTTACTGTGGGGAGTCAGGACATTATGCTAAAGAATGTCCAAATTCCAAACAAGGTCCTTAATTGGTCCTCCAACAATTGCTGTCATGGAGGTAAAAGAACAGATTAAACCAGAAACATCAGATCTTTTGGACTCAAAAATAAATTCTATTTCTCTTTTAGCTCTGGGTGATGAGAAGATACCGGCTCCTGAGTCTCATTTTATCGTGCCAATCCACATCTGCCCTGAAACACAGGATCTCCTGTTCTGCTCGACTCTGGGGCCGGTGGTAACTTCATGGACATAATATTACACTGTTAACAAAGACACCTACAGACATGGAAACTGTTGATGGGTCACCACTTTCATCTGGCCCAACAGACTGTGAAGCTTCAAGTCCTCATTAAACCTGATCACCGTGAAGTTAATCACTTTTCACTGATTCCTTCCCCAAAGTTTACAGTAATTCGGAGTATCCCTTGGCTACTCACAATCCATCTGTTCACTGGGAAACTCGTGTACAGCTTCCCTATGAATTTTTCCAGCTGAATTGCCTCAGGTCATCTCTGAACTGTCTGCTAAAGAACTATTACCTGCACAGTACAGAGGATTTCAGGAGGTCTGTGATAAGAAGAATGCAGATAAACTACTCCCACATCATCCATATGATTGTCCAATAGAACTGCTACCTGGAGCTGAAATACCATAGTAACATAGTATATAAGGCCGAAAACAGCCCTCTGTCCATCCAGTTCGGCCTGTCATCCTGCAAGTTGATGCAGAGGAAGGCAAAAAAAACTGAGGTAGAAGCCAATTTTCCTCACTTTAGGGAAATCAATTCCTACCCGACTCCAATCAGGCATCAGAATAACTCCCTGGATCAGCGACCCCTCTCTAGTAGCTATAGCCTGTAATATTATTACACTCCAGAAATACATCGAGGCCCCTCCTGAACTCCTTTATTGTACTCGCCAGGGAGAGAGCTCCATAGTCTCACTGCTCTTACCGTAAAGAGTCCATAGTCTCACTGCTCTTACCGGACAGAGTCCATAGTCTCACTGCTCTTACAGTAAAGAGTCCATAGTCCTCACTGCTCTTACCGTAAAGAGTCCACATTCTCACTGCTCTTACCGTAAGAGTCCATAGTCTCACTGCTCTTACCGTAAAGAGTCCATAGTCTCACTGCTCTTACCGTAAAGAGTCCATAGTCTCACTGCTCTTACAGTAATAGAGTCCATAGTCCGCACTGCTCTTACAGTATAAGTCCATAGTCTCACTGCTCTTACAGTATAGAGTCCATAGTCTCACTGCTCTTACAGTATAGAGTTCCATAGTCCTCACTGCTCTTACAGTATAGAGTCCATAGTCTCACTGCTCTTACAGTACAGAGTCCATAGTCTCACTGCTCTTACAGTATAGAGTCCACAGTCTCACTGCTCTTACAGTAAAGAGACATAGTCTCACTGGCTCTTACAGTAAAGAGTCCATAGTCCTCACCGCTCTTACAGTATAGAGTCCATAGTCTCACTGCTCTTACAGTATAGAGTCCATAGTCTCCACCGCTCTTACAGTATAGAGTCCATAGTCTCACTGCTCTTACAGTAAAGAGTCCATAGTCTCACTGCTCTTACAGTATAGAGTCCATAGTCCTCACTGCTCTTACAGTATAGAGTCCATAGTCTCACTGCTCTTACAGTATAGAGTCCATAGTCTCACTGCTCTTACAGTAAGAGTCCATAGTCTCACTGCTCTTACAGTAGAGTCCATAGTCTCACTGCTCTTACAGTACAGAGTCCATAGTCCTCACTGCTCTTACAGTATAGAGTCCATAGTCTCACTGCTCTTACAGTATAGAGTCCATAGTCCTCACTGCTCTTACGTATAGAGTCCATAGTCTCACTGCTCTTTACAGTACAGAGTCCATAGTCTCACTGCTCTTACAGTATAGAGTCCATAGTCTCACTGCTCTTACAGTATAGAGTCCATAGTCCTCACTGCTCTTACAATATAGAGTCCATAGTCTCACTGCTCTTACAGTATAGAGTCCATAGTCTCACTGCTCTTACAGTATAGAGTCCATAGTCTCACTGCTCTTACAGTAAAGAGTCCATAGTCTCACTGCTCTTACAGTATAGAGTCCATAGTCTCACTGCTCTTACAGTATAGAGTCCATAGTCTCACTGCTCTTACAGTAGAGAGTCCATAGTCTCACTGCTCTTACAGTATAGAGTCCATAGTCTCACTGCTCTTACAGTACTAGAGTCCATAGTCTCACTGCTCTTACAGTATAGAGTCCATAGTCTCACTGCTCTTACAGTATAGAGTCCATAGTCTCACTGCTCTTACAGTATAGAGTCCATAGTCTCACTGCTCTACAGTAAGAGTCCATAGTCTCACTGCTCTTACAGTAAGAGTCCAATAGGCTCACTGCTCTTACAGTATAGAGTCCATAGTCTCACTGCTCTTACAGTATAGAGTCCATAGTCTCACTGCTCTTACAGTAAAGAGTCCATAGTCCTCACTGCTCTTACAGTATAGAGTCCATAGTCTCACTGCTCTTACAGTATAGAGTCCATAGTCTCACTGCTCTTACAGTAAAGAGTCCATAGTCTCACTGCTCTTACAGTATAGAGTCCAGAGTCCTCACTGCTCTTACAGTATAGAGTCCATAGTCCTCACTGCTCTTACAGTATAGAGTCCCATAGTCCTCACTGCTCTTACAGTATAGAGTCCATAGTCTCACTGCTCTTACAGTATAGAGGTCCATAGTCTCACTGCTCTTACAGTAAGAGTCCATAGTCTCACTGCTCTTACAGTAAGAGTCCATAGTCTCACTGCTCTTACAGTAGTAGAGTCCATAGTCTCACGGCTCTTACAGTAAGAGTCCATAGTACTCACTGCTCTGTACAGTATAGAGTCCATAGTCTCACTGCTCTACAGTATAGAGTCCATAGTCTCACTGCTCTTACAGTATAGAGTCCCATAGTCTCACTGCTCTTACAGTAAGAGTCCATAGTCTCACTGCTCTTACAGTAGAGTCCATAGTCTCACTGCTCTTACAGTAAGAGTCCATAGTCTCACTGCTCTTACAGTAAGAGTCCATAGTCTCACTGCTCTTACAGTAAGAGTCCATAGTCTCACTGCTCTTACAGTAGAGTCCATAGTCTCACTGCTCTTACAGTAAGAGTCCATAGTCTCACTGCTCTTACAGTAAGAGTCCATAGTCTCACTGCTCTTACAGTAAGAGTCCATAGTCTCACTGCTCTTACAGTAGAGTCCATAGTCTCACTGCTCTTACAGTAAGAGTCCATAGTCTCACTGCTCTTACAGTAAGAGTCCATAGTCTCACTGCTCTTACATAGAGTCCATAGTCTCACTGCTCTTACAGTAGAGTCCATAGTCTCACTGCTCTTACAGTAGAGTCCATAGTCTCACTGCTCTTACAGTAGAGTCCATAGTCTCACTGCTCTTACAGTAAGAGTCCATAGTCTCACTGCTCTTACAGTACAGAGTCCATAGTCTCCTGCTCTTACAGTATAGAGTCCACAGTCTCACCGCTCTTACAGTATAGAGTCCATAGTCTCACCGCTCTTACAGTAGAGTCCATAGTCTCACTGCTCTTACAGTACAGAGTCCATAGTCTCACTGCTCTTACAGTATAGAGTCCACAGTCTCACCGCTCTTACAGTATAGAGTCCATAGCTCACTGCTCTTACAGTAAGAGTCCATAGTCTCACTGCTCTTACAGTAAGAGTCCACAGTCTCACGCTCTTACAGTATAGAGTCCATAGTCTCCTGCTCTTACAGTCCAGATTACCATAGTCTCACTGCTCTTACAGTATAGAGTCCATAGTCTCACTGCTCTTACAGTAGAGAGTCCATAGTCTCACTGCTCTTACAGTATAGAGTCCCATAGTCTCACGCTCTTACAGTACAGAGTCCATATTCTCACTGCTCTTACAGTACAGAGGTCCATAGTCTCACTGCTCTTACAGTACAGAGTCCATAGTCTCACTGCTCTTACAGTACAGAGTCCATAGTCTGCACTGCTCTTACAGTACAGAGTCCTATCTCACTGCTCTTACAGTATAGAGTCCATAGTCTCACTGCTCTACAGTATAGAGTCCATAGTCTCACTGCTCTTACAGTATAGTCCATAGTCTCACTGCTCTTACAGTAAGAGTCCATAGTCTCACTGCTCTTACAGTAAGAGTCCATAGTCTCACTGCTCTTACAGTATAGAGTCCATAGTCTCACTGCTCTTACAGTATAGAGTCCATAGTCTCACTGCTCTTACAGTAAGAGTCCATAGTCTCACTGCTCTTACAGTAAAGAGTCCATAGTCTCACTGCTCTTACAGTAAGAGTCCATAGTCTCACTGCTCTTACAGTAAGAGTCCATAGTCTCACTGCTCTTACAGTATAGAGTCCATAGTCTCACTGCTCTTACAGTAAGAGTCCATAGTCTCACTGCTCTTACAGTAGAGTCCATAGTCTCACTGCTCTTACAGTAGAGTCCATAGTCTCACTGCTCTTACAGTAAGAGTCCATAGTCTCACTGCTCTTACAGTAAGAGTCCATAGTCTCACTGCTCTTACAGTATAGAGTCCATAGTCTCACTGCTCTTACAGTATAGAGTCCATAGTCTCACTGCTCTTACAGTAAGAGTCCATAGTCTCACTGCTCTTACAGTATAGAGTCCATAGTCTCACTGCTCTTACAGTAAGAGTCCATAGTCTCACTGCTCTTACAGTAAGAGTCCATAGTCTCACTGCTCTTACAGTATAGAGTCCATAGTCTCACTGCTCTTACAGTAAGAGTCCATAGTCTCACTGCTCTTACAGTAAGAGTCCATAGTCTCACTGCTCTTACAGTAAGAGTCCATAGTCTCACTGCTCTTACAGTAAGAGTCCATAGTCTCACTGCTCTTACAGTAAGAGTCCATAGTCTCACTGCTCTTACAGTAAGAGTCCATAGTCTCACTGCTCTTACAGTAAGAGTCCATAGTCTCACTGCTCTTACAGTAAGAGTCCATAGTCTCACTGCTCTTACAGTAAGAGTCCATAGTCTCACTGCTCTTACAGTAAGAGTCCATAGTCTCACTGCTCTTACAGTAGAGTCCATAGTCTCACTGCTCTTACAGTAAGAGTCCATAGTCTCACTGCTCTTACAGTACAAAGAGTCCATAGTCTCACTGCTCTTACAGTAAGAGTCCATAGTCTCACTGCTCTTACAGTAAGAGTCCATAGTCTCACTGCTCTTACAGTAGAGTCCATAGTCTCACTGCTCTTACAGTAAGAGTCCATAGTCTCACTGCTCTTACAGTAAGAGTCCATAGTCTCACTGCTCTTACAGTAGAGTCCATAGTCTCACTGCTCTTACAGTAAGAGTCCATAGTCTCACTGCTCTTACAGTAAGAGTCCATAGTCTCACTGCTCTTACAGTAAGAGTCCATAGTCTCACTGCTCTTACAGTAAGAGTCCATAGTCTCACTGCTCTTACAGTAAGAGTCCATAGTCTCACTGCTCTTACAGTATAGAGTCCATAGTCTCACTGCTCTTACAGTAAGAGTCCATAGTCTCACTGCTCTTACAGTAAGAGTCCATAGTCTCACTGCTCTTACAGTAAGAGTCCATAGTCTCACTGCTCTTACAGTAAGAGTCCATAGTCTCACTGCTCTTACAGTAAGAGTCCATAGTCCTCACTGCTCTTACAGTATAGAGTCCTAGTCTCACTGCTCTTACAGTAAAGAGTCCATAGTCTCACTGCTCTTACAGTAC
>NW_025334307.1:300000-376210 GCF_014858855.1 Bufo gargarizans
GGCCTCAGAGGCTGTTTCGTCATTGACCCCCCCCCCCCCGGGGGTGAGCATGGTTGTTTACTTGGATGGTTCCGGTGTTACTTGTGGTCTCGTACCATCTCCCTCGTTTTCGCTGGCAGTACTAGCTGTGTGCCTGTTTGCCGGGCCTATAGCGTTCTGTCCTCCCGCTGGGTGCAGATTGCCTTTCCATTCTGGGCATATGGTCCTGCTGGACTTACCTTCTCAGTAACTTGGGAGGACTACCCTTCGGTCACGATTGTCCTTGGATCTCCCTCACCAGGACTGTAGAACTCCTTCCTGTGGTGGCTACGTCGACTTGGACTTTGGCCTGTCTTGTCCTGGCATCTGTCGGCTGCTGGGCGGACCCTTCCGATTTCTTCCGTCTGTCCTTCTGCTCCCCCACTCCGGTTGGATACGGGACTATGTTGTTCGGGGGCCGACGAGACAGTTTTTTCCGACCCTTGTGCCGTGTTACTGGTCTGCGCCTGATCACATTGGGTTTTCTCCCGCTTGCCAGGCGATTCCTGTGAGCACGCTAGTGTTCGCTCCCGACTGTGCTTCGTCCAGGTTCGGTTGTCGGACTTTGGGGGAATGCCCCGCTTACCACAAAACCCAGGCAAGAACCCTCTTTGCTTTTCTCTCCCTTGGTTCTGTCTTTCTCTAGTCCGGCCTGACCCTGGGACTGGGACTCTGTTACTTGAAGTGTCAAGTGTCGGCGCTGTCCTTCCCCTTCCAGCGTTTTCTGGCCCTCCTGGGCCTGTCATGACCTTCTTCCACAGAGTGGCTCTTTGGTTCCTCTGTACCGTTCCCTGGTACCGCCCTGGGAGCTACACACTGAGCTCTTGGCGCTCCACTCTTTCCCTTGGTGCCATTGTAGAAGTTCTCCCTATTCCTTCTGTCCTGTACAGTTGTGTTTTCTGTTGCCATCATGTCTGACGGGTGCCTGATTGGCGGCCCTTCGTGTTCTGTGCCTTCTGTCCTTTTCCAGGACAGGGCTGTTTCTCCATCCTGTCCCTTCCTTCCTTCTGAGGGTGGTATCTGCCTTCTTATCTACGAGGCTTTGGTCATCCCCTTCCCGTCTCCGGGAACGGGCGCTTCACCGCTTGGAGGTTGTTTGGGTTTGCAGTTGTTACTTGGAGATCTCCGACTCTTTGTCGGTGTTCGGTCTCTTGTGTTTCCAGGAGGTCCGCGCAAAGGGTTGACGGCCTCCAGGGTGGCTTTCCTTCGCTCTCCGAGTGTCTATTGCTGTGGTTACTGCACCAAGGGCAGGGTTCTGCTTTTGGTGTCACCGTTCATTTCACCAGAGCGGTCGGTGCCTCCTGGGCCGGAGGCATAAGGCTTCGGCCATGCATTTGTGCAAGGCGGTCACTGGTCTTCCTTGCACACCTTACCGAGTTCTACAGGGTGCACACTCGGGCTTCGGTGTATGCTGCCTTGGGCCGCCTGGTCTGCAGGCGGCGGTTTCTTGATGCCTTCGGGTGCTTTGCCTTGGTGCTGTGGTCCCTCCCCTCTTGGACTGCTATTGAACGTCCCAAGGTCTTCTGTGTCCCCCAAGGAAATTGGGCGAGAAAACAAGATTTTTGCATAACTTACCAGTAAAATCTCTTTCTCGCTCTTTCCTTGGGGGACACAGCACCCACCCATTCTTTGTTTTTCTCTACACGGTTTCAGAGTTTGTTTTACCCGTTGGGTAGTTGGCTTGTTGGTTCCACTTTTGGACTTTGCCTTTTTTCACTACTTGGACACGCAACTGGCAGTCTCTCTCTCCAGGCTGAGGGTATAGCTGTGGAGGAGGGGCTTAACAGTTCTCACTTAGTGTCACGCCTCCTATGGAGATGAGCTATACCCAAGGTCTTCTGTGTCCCCCAAGGAAAGAGCGAAAAAGAGATTTTACTGGTAAGTTATACAAAAATCTAGTTTTTTGAAATATAACAAACTACGGGTTTTCTTTAAATTGGGACCAGAAAACAGAATACAAAATACACCTTTTTAACCAAATGGCTTTTATATGAAAGGTTACTCCTCATATGTGCACAGGGGTCTTCCACTATACCAATGGCAGATTTGAGAGAAAGCGGATCAGGCATGTTAAAATCCTTGTTTCCAGTGTGAGGAAAATGCTACCAGACGGGTTTAAAATAAACATGTTTAAAGATATGCAACTGTGATGTATCTGGTAGCATTATGAGGTAGGCATACTATTACTTCTGTATGTTTTGTTCACCAAAATAAAGAGTAAATAATGATACACTAGTGTATAAATTATGGAACAGTAAATATGTTCAGGCTCTCATGTTATAACTCGTCAATGGCTGCAATATATTATATTGGTCCTCATATATATATATATATATATATATATATATATATATATATATGTGTGTGTGTGCGCGTGTGCGTGTGTGTGTGGTGTCTTGAAAGAGTATCCATACCCCTTTTCAAATTTTTTCATGTTAAACCCATAAACTTAATGGGGTTGTCTCACCTTAGACATTGGGGCAAATCGCTAGTGTCTATCTTTAAAACTTAGCCTGCAAAGTGAAGGAGGGCACGCGGCGCATGCGCTGCCTCCCTAAATTCATTCCCATGGGAGTGCCTTAAATAGCTGAGCAGCATGCTCGACTATTTTTGGCAGTCCCATTGAAATGAATAGGGGGCAAATTGCGCGAGCGCGGCCACCGATCCAATCACTTCTATGGGGCTGATGGAAATGGCCAGCCCTCGGGTATTTTCATTGCTCCCATAGGAATGAATGGAGGGCATCCGTGCATGTGCGGTGTGGACTCTGTTCTAAAGATAGGTGAGGATCCCAGAAATGGGACCTGCACCTGTCAGACATTGGGGGCATATCCTAGTGATATGCCCCCAATGTATGAGCTGAGAAAACCCCTTTAAATGCATTTTATTGGGAGTTTATGTGATCCCAACACAAAGTAGCAATTAAGTATATACCGGTACATAAGTGCACACTTACTTTTTAAGTTGCATTGCATTCATTTGTCCCATCTCTGTTAATAGTCTCTCTCTTTCCTCTTCAACCTTCTTAAGTTCTTCCATTCTTTTTCTAAGAGTCAGATTGTCTTGGAGACATCGTTCCTGTATCTAAGTGAATGGAAATCTTTCTTAAACCAACTAAAATTGGCTTATTGATCACAATATTAATAATCAGGCAGAACAAAAGATCCTTGTATCCCTCTAATTAACTTCCCACCAATCATCCCTGTTCACGCATGCAGTACAGGACAATACTGTTTTGAATGAACACTGTTTGGAGCTGAGTGGCTGCCGAAGGGGGGCCACTTCTGAAAACTATAATTTTAGGCTGTGATTGTTTTAAAGCTGACAATCTAAGCTTTAAAACAAGACCGAGAATGCAGTACTAACCTCAATACATGGCAAGTTAGAATCCTTAGAAAAGGGAGTCTTTCACGCCGATTCACTGTATTAACCTAACAACAGACTTATGTCCACGGCATCCCCCTATTAAAACTGTGCTTACTGTATGTTGCTTGCTATCATCGTTCTGCCAAAAAACACTTTTAATCCATATGCAAATTAGGCTGTGAAGGTGCCCAGACGCCTGGGTCATTTTCATATGAATCCACTTGCGGCGTTACAACGCCCGGTGCCCAGGCCCCTGGGTCATTTTCATATGAATCCACTCCCCCTCCACCGCGTCTGCCCGCCCTTGGTCTCTGCTCTAACCTCCCTTCTCCTCACAGCGCCGGCGCATGGTAAACTGTGATGCCCCGGCCAGACTGTGGTCATTCAATGCGCACGCGCCGATTTCGCGGTCATCGGTGCATGATTACGGCGCATGCACAGGATTACGGATGCGCAGGATTGTAACGCTATGCCTGGGCACCTTCACAGCCTAATTTGCATAACGATGATAGCAAGCAACATACAGTAAGCACAGTTTTAATAGGGGGGATGCCGTGGACATAAGTCTGTTAGGTTAATACGGTGAATCGGCGTGAAAGACTCCCTTTAAAAGCTCAAATTGCCAGATTTCAAACAAGACCAGGATCACATCTTTAGACAGACTAAGATATGAAGGGTTAATGCCCAATCCCTTTAGTGTAAAGGAATAGAGGTGGGGCTAATGGGGGAAAATACTGATAGCCTGCAGGAGTTAAAACATTGAATGTTTCTTCCTATGTTTTGTACATGTCATTAGGAGAGACTAGATTTTTTGGGAAATATTTTTGGCTCAGACACATTAGTAAATCTGGGTCATTTTCTCTCACCGTTTTCAGTTACTGTATTTTTCGCTTTATAAGACTTTACTTTTTATCCCCCAAAAGTGGGGGGGAAATGGCATGGTCTTACAAAGAAAATACCAATGATCGTTTCCATTATAGATGAGCTCATTAGTACAGTAGGAATGGGGAGTGAAGCGCTGGTATCAGTCAGCGCTCCATGGTTCTCAGGCGCCATGCTGTGCTGTACCCTGACAGCATCAGACGTAGTGCACACCATGACCTGATGCTATGCAACATCAGGTCACAGTGAATGCAGGAGCTGCAGAAAAAGCGTGATTGATGTACAGAATGGCACACTATCCGGAGTAGGAGAGGTAAGTGGTTTTATTTATCTTATGTCTGATGAAGATTGGGGGGGGTCTGATGTGAGGTCTAATGAAGACTGGGGGTTGAATGTGAGGTCTAATGAAGACTGGGGGTTGAATGTGAGGTCTGATGAAAAATATATTTTTTTCTTACTTTCCTCCTCTAAAACCCCATCTTGTGGTCAGGTGCTTCTTATGGAGTGAAAAATATAGTTTTACAAAACAAACCAGTATGACAAATCAGGTGAAACTGGGCTCTTGCATAGGGCTGCATGGTTTAGGGGCAGCACTGAAATAGGTATAAGATTTTTTTTTTTTTAGCTTTAGCCCTAGATTTACTTCATACACACATAAAAAATCTGCATCTAACATCTACGTCTAAAAAAGTGACATTTGTGGGATGACTTTTCAATTTTAATGTGACTGTTAAATGGTTAAATAAGCCATGGCACTCATGCTGCATAAACTTCAATGTTTACCTGCACCATCTCCCTTGTAGCAGCGGTGCAGTGTAATTACAACTTCCTGACCCATTCTCTAGAATGTGACAAACAGCTGTAATTACACAGCACCGCCACTACAAGAGAAGCAGTGTGTAGGCAAACAATGAAGAGCGCTGTAGCCCCTTCATACTGCTGATCAGCGGGGTTGCACTGGGTATTGATCTTTCGATACCCAATCAATACTTTTGTACCCGGATCGATCAGATACCAGGATTTGCTATTTTCCAATACTAGGCTGCATAACTGTGCAGCCTAGTATCTGTTAGAGAACATGGCACGCGCCGCCCTCAGCACACACCATGTTCTCCTCAGCCGACACAGTGGAGAAGGAGAGAGTCCCTCCCTCCCCACTGTGACGGTGCCACCACTGAAAAGATAATACTGAGGAGGAGGGGAGGGGCTGTGCCCACTGCGTCTCCAATGCATATAATTAACCCCTTAATACAAATGTAGGCGGCAGGTGCTGGCTATATCACACAGCCGGCACCCGGCCTCAATGATGGGCAACAGCGATAGCGCCGAACCCCGTCAACTAACCCCTCAGGTGCTGAACCGTGCCATTTTTTAGTAACCCTGTCCCCATAAAAAATAGGATAGGACTGTTCTATTATGGGCCGAACATTCAATAAAATGTGGAATGCACGCAGTGGTATCAAATGGTATTCAGTATCGCAATACTTTTTTATGGTATCAAAATTTAATCAAAATTGTTGTATCGTGACAACCTTACTAGGTGTCAGAACCCCGACAATCTAATATTGATGATCTATCCTGAGGATAGGCCGTAAATATCTGTAGCCCAGATAGCCCCTTCAATAGCAGGCTAAGGCTTAAAGGCTATGTACACCTTTGGAGACAATTTTTGCTTATGACTGCATTTTACTAATTTCTGGCTAAAAATCATATTTTCAATTGGCCTTTATTAAAAATATTGAGCCAATCACAAAGGGTTAACTATTTTTCTAACTGTGTGACTGGTACTTGTGCTTTTACTTTGTCCCAGTCCTCTAATTACCCTCATCTCTAAACTACTAAGAGATCATAAATACTTATTTAAGACACATTCTTATTAGTTAGTTAAGGGAGCTGTAAGGTCATAAACACTTATTTAAGCACTGCGATGCCCATTGTGGGCACGGCTTCGATTCAACTAGTGCACATGCACCGGCCCGGCAAAACAGTGCGCAAGCGGGGGATCTCGGCCGGACCTAGGGATGACAAGGGAATAGGAGGACGGGCAAAAGAAGAGGCTGGGGAGGAGTAACACTGTAAGAAGGCAGAGCAGCCTGGTCTCTTACACACTAAACGCCGTCACTGGGCACTTATGAGTGCAAATTTGCATATTAATTAAATGTCATTTTTTCAGGCTTCTGCAAGTCTAAAGAAAATAACAAAGGTACCATTACATTCATGCATGAGGTGTGCTACAGAGCCATGTAAGCGCTGTATATGGTCATATAATGGTGATAGACTCCCTTTAAAGAGGTTATCCAATGATTAAAGGGGTTGGCCACTTTCTGGTTACTTTTGACCAATGTGTATGTTAGATGACTATATCTATATAGCACTTACTAATCTACAGTTGAAAGAAAAAGTATGTGAACCCTTTGGAATGATATGGATTTCTGCACAAATTGGTCATAAAATGTGATCTGATCTTCATCTAAGTCACAAAAATAGACAATCACAGTCTGCTTAAAGGGAACCTGTCATCAGGAATTTGTGTATAGAGCTGAGGACATGCGTTGCTAGATGCCCGCTAGCACATCCGCAATACCCAGTCCCCATAGCTCTCTGTGCTTTTATTGTGTAATAAAACCGATTTAATACAATATGAAAATTAACCTGAGAGGAGTCCTGTACGTGAGATGAGTCAGGGAATTAGCATATGTATCAAATTGTTTTTTTGACACAATAAAAGCACACAGACCCATGGGGACTGGGTATTGCGGATGTGCTAGCGGCCATCAAGCAACCCATGTCCTCAGCTCTATACAGAAAATCCCGGTGACAGGTTCCCTTTAACCACCTTAGCCCCCCTAGCTGAAACACCCTTAATGACCAGACCACTTTTTACACTTCTGCACTACACTACTTTCATCGTTTATTGCTCGGTCATGCAACTTACCACCCAAATGAATTTTACCTCCTTTTCTTCTCACTAATAGAGCTTTCATTTGGTGGTATTTCATTGCTGCTGACATTTTAACTTTTTTTGTTATTAATCGAAATTCAATGACATTTTTGCAAAAAAATGAAATTTTTCACTTTCAGTTGTAAATTTTTTTTTTTTTTTAAAACGACAGCCATATATAAATTTTTCGCTAAATTTAATTGTTCTACATGTCCTTGATAAAAAAAAATAATGTTTGGGTAAAAGTTATAGCGTTTACAAACTATGGTACAAAAATGTGAATTTCTGCTTTTTGAAGCAGCTCTGACTTTCTGAGAACCTGTCATGTTTCTTGAGGTTCTACAATGCCCAGAAAGTAGAAAAACCCCACGAATGACCCCATTTCGGAAAGTAGACACCCTAAGGTATTCGATGATAAGCATAGTGAGTTAATAGAACTTTTTATTGTTTGTCACAAGTTAGCGGAAAATGATGATTTTTTTTAATCTTTGTAAGGAAAAAAATAAAGTCTCATATTCCACTAACTTGTGACAAAAAATAAAAACTTTCATGAACTCACTATGCCCATCATGAAATACCTTGGGGTGTCTTCTTTCTAAAATGAAGTCACTTGTGGGGTAGTTATACTGCCCTGGCAATTTAGGGGCCCAAATGCGTGAGAAGTAGTCTGAAATCAGAATCTGTAAAAAATGCCCTGTGAAATCCAAAAGGTGCTCTTTGGAATGTGGGCCCATTTGCCCACCTAGGCTGCAAAAAAAGTGTCACACATGTGGTATCGCCGTATTCAGGAGAAGTTGGGGAATGTGTTTTAGGTTGTCATTTTACATATACCCATGCTGGGTGAGAATAATATCTTGGTCAAATGCCAACTTTGTATAAAAAAAATAAAAATCGGAAAAGTTGTCTTTTGCCGAGATATTTATCTCACCCAGCATGGGTATATGTAAAATGACACCCCAAAACACATTCCCCAACTTCTCCTGAGTGCGGCGATACCACATGTGTGACACTTTTTTGCAGCCTAGATGCACAAAGGGGCCCAAATTCCTTTTAGGAGGGCATTTTTAGACATTTGGATTCCAGACTTCTTCTCACGCTTTAGGGCCCCTAAAAAGCCAGGGCAGTATAAATACCCCACATGTGACCCCATTTTGGAAAGAAAACACCCCGAGGTATTCAATGAGGGGCATGCCGAGTTCATAGAAAAAAAAATTGGGGGGCACAAGTTAGCGGAAATTTATTTATTTTTTTTGGTTTTTTTCTCACAAAGTCTCCCTTTCCGCTAACTTGAGACAAAAATTTTAATCTTTCATGGATTCAATATGCCCCTCAGCGAATACCTTGGGGTGTCTTCTTTCCAAAATGGTGGTATTTGTGGGGTGTTTGTACTGCCCTGGCATTTGAGGGTCTCCGCAATCATTACATGTATGGCCAGCATTAGGAGTTTCTGCTATTCTCCTTATATTGAGCATACGGGTAATGAGATTTTTTTTCTTCCGTTCAGCCTCTGGGCTGAAAGAAAAAATGAACGGCACAGATTTCTTTATTCGCATCGATTAATGTGGATGAAAAAATCTCTGCCAAAAAAAAAAAAAGGAGGGGAAAGGCATCTGCCAAGACATAGGAGTTCCGCCCAACATCCATACCCACTTAGCTCGTATGCCCTGGCAAACCCGATTTTTCCATCCACATCAATCGATGTGGATGAATAGATCATTGCCGGGATTTTTTTATTTTTTTTATATAGAAAGTGTTTGCCAAAGCATATGAACACCGCCGCCTCCTCAGCTCATATGCCTCGGCAAACGTATCTTTTACTGCAGAGGAGAAATCTCGTCTTGCAGCGCCGCATACACCGACTTTTGTGTAATCTGACAGCAGCGCAATGCTTCTGTCAGAATGCACATCAGTGCTGAAGCTAGTCGATCGGTTGGTCCACCTGGAAGGTAAAAAATAAAAAAAATAAAAAAACCAGGCCGCAACGCAATAATTTTATTAACTTTATAATAACTTTTGAACAGAACATATAAACTTTAACTTTTTGAACTGAACGTTAACTTTTTTGCTTACTGGTGATTTTTTGTTTGTTTTACCTTTATAGGACAAACCTCTCCTTCCCCATGGGACAATGTGCAAAGCGCAAATCGCCCAAAGATGTGGCGAAGTACATTGTGCACTTTGTCCCAGGTGAAAGGAGAGGTTTGCAGCAGCTGTGTGTGAATGGGCCCTAATAGCCCTGTGTGTCTGTCCTGTGAGATATGATCCCTATGCTAAGTGTACCTGTGTGTGGTACTTCCGGAAACACTCTCCAAAGCATAGGGCAGGGTGGTCAGGGCAGTCAGGACACAAATAGCGGGTGTCACGCCTTATTCCACTCCTGCTACAGACACAACATCTTTTTCGGGTTGACGGTTGGGTTGAGGTACCAGCAACGACACTGGGGAAATGTCGCTTGTGTAGACGGCTAACTACACTGGTGGATGGGGCCACGGAACCTCCTGGATACAGGAGGTTCTCGATGATCTCTTCCTGAAATTTGAGGAAGGATCCTGTTCTCCGAGCCTTACTGTAGAGAACAAAACTATTATATACAGCCAATTGAATTAAATATACAGGTCCTTCTCAAAAAATTAGCATATTGTGATAAAGTTCATTATTTTCTGTAATGTACTGATAAACATTAGACTTTCATATATTTTAGATTCATTACACACAACTGAAGTAGTTCAAGCCTTTTATTGTTTTAATATTGATGATTTTGGCATACAGCTCATGAAAACCCAAATTTCCTATCTCAAAAAATTAGCATATTTCATCCGACCAATAAAAGAAAAGTGTTTTTAATACAAAAAAAGTCAACCTTCAAATAATTATGTTCAGTTATGCACTCAATACTTGGTCGGGAATCCTTTTGCAGAAATGACTGCTTCAATGCGGCGTGGCATGGAGGCAATCAGCCTGTGGCACTGCTGAGGTGTTATGGAGGCCCAGGATGCTTCGATAGCGGCCTTAAGATCATCCAGAGTGTTGGGTCTTGCGTCTCTCAACTTTCTCTTCCCAATATCTCACAGATTCTCTATGGGGTTCAGGTCAGGAGAGTTGGCAGGCCAATTGAGCACGGTAATACCATGGTCAGTAAACCATTTACCAGTGGTTTTGGCACTGTGAGCAGGTGCCAGGTCGTGCTGAAAAATGAAATCTTCATCTCCATAAAGCTTTTCAGCAGATGGAAGCATGAAGTGCTCCAAAATCTCCTGATAGCGGCTGCATTGCCCCTGCCCTTGATAAAACACAGTGGACCAACACCAGCAGCTGACATGGCACCCCAGACCATCACTGACTGTGGGTACTTGACACTGGACTTCAGGCATTTTGGCATTTCCCTCTCTTCAGTCTTCCTCCAGACTCTGGCACCTTGATTTCCGAATGACATGCAACAGTCCAGTGCTGCTTCTCTGTAGCCCAGGTCAGGCGCTTCTGCCGCTGTTTCTGGTTCAAAAGTGGCTTGACCTGGGGAATGCGGCACCTGTAGCCAATTTCCTGCAAACGCCTGTACACGGTGGCTCTGGATGTTTCTACTCCAGACTCAGTCCACTGCTTCCGCAGGTCCCCCAAGTCTGGAATCGGTCCTTCTCCACAATCTTCCTCAGGGTCTGGTCACCTCTTCTCGTTGTGTAGCGTTTTCTGCCACACTTTTTCCTTCCCACAGACTTCCCACTGAGGTGCCTTGATACAGCACTCTGGGAACAGCCTATTCGTTCAGAAATTTCTTTGTGTGTCTTACCCTCTTGCTTGAGGGTGTCAATGATGGCCTTCTGGACAGCAGTCAGGTCGGCAGTCTTACCCATGATTGCGGTTTTGAGTAATGAACCAGGCTGGAAGTTTTTAAAAGCCTCAGGAATCTTTTGCAGGTGTTTAGAGTTAATTAGTTGATTCAGATGATTAGGTTAATAGCTAGTTTAGAGAACCTTTTCATGATATGCTAATTTTTTGAGATAGGAATTTTGGGTTTTCATGAGCTGTATGCCAAAATCATCAATATTAAAACAATAAAAGGCTTGAACCACTTCAGTTGGTGTGTAATGAATCTAAAATATATGAAAGTCTAATGTTTATCAGTACATTACAGAAAATAATGAACTTTATCACAATATGCTAATTTTTTGAGAAGGACCTGTACAGACACCTTCTTATACCAGCGTCTGGAAACTAAATACGGAGACAACATCTGGTCATTGAAGTCCACCCCTCCCATGAGCAAATTATAGTCGTGGACACAGAGGGGCTTTTCAATGACACTGGTTGCTCGCTCAATTTGGATTGTCGTGTCTGCGTGAATGGAGGAGAGCATGTAAACGTCACGCTTGTCTCTCCATTTCACCGCGAGCAGTTCTTTGTTACACAAGGCAGCCCTCTCCCCCCTTGCAAGACGGGTGGTAATGAGCCGTTGGGGGAAGCCCGCGCGACTAGTTCACGCGGTGCCACAGCAACCAATCTGTTCTAGGAACAAATGCCTGAAGAGGGCCACACTTGTGTAGAAATTGTCCACATAAAGATGGTACCGCTTGCCAAATAAGGGTGACACCAAGTCCCAGACTGTCTTCCCACCGCTCCCCAGGTAGTCAGGGCAACAGACCGGCTCCAGGGTCTGATCTTTTACCTCATAGATCCGAAATTTGTGGGTATAGCCTGTGGCCCTTTCACAGAGCTTATACAATTTGACCCCATACCGGGCGCGCTTGCTTGGGATGTATTGTTTGAAGCCAAGGCGTCCGGTAAAATGTATAAGGGACTCTTCTACGCAGATGTTTTGCTCAGGGGTATACAAATCTGCAAATTTCTGGTTGATGTGGTCTATGAGGGGCCGAATTTTGTGGAGCCGGTCAAAAGCTGGCTGGCCTCTGGGACGGGAGGTGGTGTTGTCGCTAAAGTGCAGGAAACGCAGGATGGCCTCAAATCGTGCCCTGGACATGGCAACAGAGAACATGGGCATGTGATGAATTGGGTTCGTGGACCAATATGACCGCAATTCATGCTTTTTGGTTAGACCCATGTTGAGGAGAAAGCCCAGAAATTTTTTTAATTCGGAAACTTGGTTTCCACCGGAAAGGCTGGGCATAATAGCTTCCCGGGTTGGCGGTTATAAATTGTGTGGCATACCGATTTGTTTCTGCCACGACTATGTCCAAGAGCTCCGCAGTCAAGAACAGCTAAAAAAATCCCAGGGCCGAACCGATCTGAGCTGTCTCAACCCGAACTCCAGACTGGGCGGTGAAAGGGGGAACTAATGGTGCGGCTGAAGTTGGGGACTGCCAATCAGGATTTAACAGCACCTCAGGGATTCTATGGGGTCTACGGGCCTGTCTGTGCGTGGCTGCAACGGGGTAACTACTGCACGTGCCACCGTACCAGCTTCAACTGCCCTTCTGGTGCTCGCCACTTCACCATGTTGTATGGCAGTGCTGGTACTAGGTCCAGGGAGGGCTGCGCTGCTGGTGTATGCCTCACCACGTAATCCGACAGCGCCAGCCCCACTCTGCTGCCCTTGAAGCGGATCCTGCGCAACCTGTGGTCTAGCGACATGGGGCCGGGTACGCCTGGTGGTATCAGGGACCTCAACCTCCTTGTCTGAACTTTGAGTCAGACTGCCACTGCTTTCTACAGGTTCATATTCTGACCCGCTAGATTCATCAGATGAGGGTTCCCATTCCTCATCCGACTGGGTCAGAAGCCTGTAGGCCTCTTCAGAAGAATACCCCCTGTTTGATATTTGGGCTACTAAATTTAGGGGTATTCCCTCAGACTACCCAAGAAAAAAAGCAAGCCTGTCTTACAAATGGGAGGCTAGCGAAGTACCGGAGGCCGCTGCGGTTGATAAAAAATATCAAAACTGATTTTTTTTATCGCCGCAGCGCTTCGCTTGTAAAGTGATTTTGCAGTGATCAAAAAAATTATAATTTTTTGTCACTGCGGCGGGGCGGGCGTGGGTGAACGCACGTGTGGGCGACCGATCAGGCCTGATCGGGCAAACACTGCGTTTTGGGTGGAGGGCGAGCTAAGGTGACACTAATACTATTATAGATCTGACTGTGATCAGTTCTGATCACTTACAGATACTATAAAAGTACAAATGCTGATTAGCGATACGCTAATCAGCGAATAAGTGACTGCGGTGCGGTGGGCTGGGCACTAAACAATCGCTAAACTACATAACCAAGGGGCCTAAACTATCCCTAAAACCTAACAGTCAATACCAGTGAAAAAAAAAGTGACAGTTTACACTGATCACTTTTTTCCTTTCACTAGGTGATTGACAGGGGCAAGAACGGGTGATCAAGGGGTTAATTGGGGTGCAGGGGGGTGGTCTGGGGCTATGTGTGGTGTTTGGTGCTACTCACTGTGATGCCTGCTCCTCTGCTGAGACCAACCGACGAAAAGAACCAGCAGAGGAGCAGGGAAGCCATTTAACACATTATATTTACAAATATAATGTGTTATCAGGCTTCTGATTCGTTTTTTTTTTAAATCATCAGCCTGCCAGCCACGATCATTGGCTGGCAAGCTGATGACGTGACCCCCCTCGAACTTTTGCCGGCCCGCGATGCGCATGCGTAGGCCGGCTAAGCACGTTCTCGCTGAACGGTGATGTGAATGAAGCCTTACCATGTTTTTATTGAACACATCATGTAAACATTCACAGTGCAGGTGGAAAAAGTATGTGAACCCCTAGACTAATGACATCTCCAAGAGCTAATTAGAGTGAGGTGTCAGCCAACTGGAGTCCGATCAATGAGATGAGATTGGAGGTGTTGGTTACAGCTGCCCTGCCCTATAAAAAACACACACCAGTTCTGGGTTTGCTTTTCACAAGAAGCATTGCCTGATGTGAATGATATATATAGAGATTTCTGCAGGCACTCACTTTTGATCTGAATACATGTATAGTTGTACCGTAATAAAATATATTTATTAAAACAGAATATGGTTAAAAAACACTGTACAAAAACAATTGGTGTATCTACTCCACAGCCCAAAGGCAATATGTAGTCGTCTGCGTCTTATAATTTAATCGACAGTCTCGATACTGTGCTGTATGATAGAATAGCTGGGGTTCAATAATTTGGGTCCATAATTCCGATATATCGAATACGTAGTCCCTGTATTGCACACACCTCTGTATAGTACTTTACAAGCCACAGCACAGTCAATGTCGCCAAGTCAAAACTTTGTATGTCACAATAGTTCGTATCGCCAGAACAATATTTCACCTTTTATTATTCTATAATATTGGGGTAACTCACATTTGAGGGGATGTTGCCGTTCCGAAAAAAAGAGCTCTCAGAAGACCTACGATTAAGAATTGTTGACTTGCATAAAGCTGGAAAGGGTTATAAAAGAATCTCCAAAAGCCTTGCTGTTCATCAGTCCACGATAAGACAAATAGTCTATAAATGGAGAAAGTTCAGCCCTGCTGCTACTTTCCCTAGGAGTGGCCGTCCTGTAAAGATGACTGCAAGAGCACAGTGCAGACTGCTCAATGAGGTGAAGAAGAATCCTAGAGTGTCAGCTAAAGACTTACAAAAGTCTCTGGCATATGCTAACATCCCTGTTAGAGAATCTACGATACGTAAAACACCAAACAAGAATGGATTTCATGGGTGGATAACACAGAGGAAGCCACTGCTGTTAAAAAAAAAACATTGCTGCATGTTTACAGTTTGCACAAGAGCACTTGGATGTTCACCAGCAGTACTGGCAAAATATTCTGTGGACAGATGAAACCAAAGTTGAGTTGTTTGGAGGAAACACACAACACTATGTGTTGAAAAAAGAGAGCCACAGCACACCAACATCAAAACCTTATCCCAACCGTGAAGTATGGTGGTGGGGGCACCATGGTTTGGGGCTGCTTTGCTGTGTCAGGGCCTGGACGGATTGCCATCATCGAAGGAAAAAGGAATTCCCAAGTTTATCAAGACATTTTTCAGGAGAACTCAAGGCCTTCTGTCCACCAGCTGAAGCTTAACAGAAGATGGGTGTTGCAACACGGTAACAACCCAAAGCATAGAAGTAAATCCACAACAGAATGACTTAAACAGAAGAAAATACGCCTTCTGGAGTGGCCCAGTCAGAGTCCTGACCTCAACCCGATTGAGATGCTGTGGCATGAACTTGAGAAAATGATTCGCACCAGACATCCCAAGAATATTGCCGAACTGAAACAGTTCTGTAAAGAGGATTGTCAAGAATTACTCCTGACTGTTGTGCACGTCTGATCTGAAACTACAGGAAACGTGTTCAACCAGTTATTAAATCCAAGGGTTCACATACTTTTTCCACCTGCACTATGAATGTTTACATGTTGTGTTCAATAAAAACATGGTAACATTTAATTCTTTGTGTGTTATTAGTTTAAGCAGACTGTGATTGTCTATTGTTGTGACTTAGATGAAGTTCAGATCACATTTTATGACCAATTTGTGCAGAAATCCATATCATTCCAAAGGGTTCACATACTTTTTCTTGCAACTGCATTTTTTGTTGATGTTCTGTACCATTTGCTTTATTTAATAAATCATGTCTCCTTGTAGGGCAAATCATCTGTGCTGTCCACAAAGAAGACCATTAGGGTCCATTCACACATCCGCAATGTCATTCTGCATTTTGCGGAACAGAATTGCGGACCCATACATTTCTATGGGGCCGCACGACGTGCAGCCCCGATCCGGAATAGCGGACCCGCACTGCTGGGTCTGCAATTCCGATCCTGAAAAAAATAGAACATGTCCTATTCTTGTCCACAATAGCGGATAAGAATAGGCATATTCTCTTAGTGCCGGCAATGTGCGGTGCTCAAAATGCGGAACGCACATTGCCGCTGCCCGTGTTTTGTGGATCCGCAAAACACACACGAATGTTTGAATGGACCCGAAGATGGCATCCGATGGAGGGTCATGTGACCAGGTAAAAATAACATCAGTTGCAACTCTCGGGATGTACCCTTTCTGCTTCAGCTTTTTTCCTGTGACTGTCAGTTTAAAAAAAATGATCTGGCTGGTGGCAGCTAGGGATGAGCGAATCGACTTTGGATGAAACATCCAAAGTCGATTCGCATAAAACTTTGTTCTAATACTGTACGGAGCAGGCGCTCCGTACAGTAGTAGAATGTATTGGCTGTGATGAGCCAAAGTTATTGCTTTGCAAAGTCTCACGAGACTTCACGCAATAAATTCATAAATTAATTTGTACTGTAAAAAAAAAAACATTTCCCAAACTCTGGTTCGGTTCCAGGGTACCATTTCGAACCGAACCAGAGTTTGGGAAATGTTCTTTTACAGTACAAATTAATTTATGAAGTTAATATGCAAAGTTTCGCGAGATTTTGCGAAGCAATAACTTCGGCTCATCTGAGCCAATACATTCTAATACTGTACGGAGCTCCTACTCCGTACAGTATTAGAACACAGTTTTATGCGAATCGACTTTGGATGTTTCATCCAAAGTCAATTCGCTCATCCCTAGTGGCAGCTGAAGGATGAAACTGAGCATAGGAAAAAGAACAGCAGGTGGCACTATACAGATACATTTTATAACAATTTCAGATCTGAGTGCTGGTTTTAAGTAGGTGGAATATTTTGCATGGGACAACCCCAGTAAATCCTGACATGAAGGGCTGACACATGGCAACCTGCAGTATATTTACATTAGCACAAAAAAAAACCTTTAAAGGTTTCCTGTCTTTTTTTGGACCCAGTATCTAAAACACATTTGAAACAAAAACAGCATTCATCTCAAACTGAGCCAAGTACACATACTCCAATATTACACCAAAATTGGTATAAAGTAAATTAGGTGCTACCAAGTGATGTCATACTTACTTTTTGTGTGTCTATATCCTGTCTAACAGTGATCATCTCTTTATTAATTTTTTCTTTGTGCTTCTCACAATCATTCAGTCGAGCAATTAAGTCCTGTAGTTCAGCATCCTTTTGCTGTAAAAAAACAAACAAACGCCTCATGTTATATGATCTTTTATTAAAGCGACTGATGGCTGAGTTTTAATCCAGTAAATAGTACCTCTTTGAATTCTTCTCTCCCATCATTTATATATTTATCAATATCTTTCATGAACAAAGTGATCTTTTTCACTTTTTCCTTAAGGTCATTGAGCTAGGAAAAAAGGAAAATGTTAAATATATTGCAGAATATGTTAAGACTACAAAAAAAAGTGGTACAACTACATCTGGATGCAGTGTGAGTTACCCATTATCTGACTATTTCTTTAAAGAAAGTGGATATCCATACAAGAACACAATTGAGATTAAATCTTTCTGCATAATAATGCTGTGATACATCTATAGGGTGTGTTTCCATGTTACAAGTCTGTCCCACAATGTACATGTGGGTTCAGAGCTTCCATTACTGATACACAGCACTATATCTCTTAATTCTTCTTTAGGCTACATTCACACGACCATATGTATTTTGCTATCCGCAAAATGCAGATTCGCAAAAAATACGGATGGCGTCTGTATGACATCTGTGTTGCATCAATTTTTTTTGCGTATCCATTGTAACAATGCCTATCATTGTCCGCAAAACGGACAAGAATAGGACATGCTCTATGTTTTTTGCAGGGCTACAGAACGGATATATGGATGCGGACAGCACATTGTGTGCTGTCCAAATTTTCTGCAGACCCATTGAAATGAATGGGTCCTAATCCAATGCACAAAAAACGGAACGGACAGAGAAACAAAATACGTTTGTGTAAATGTAGCCTTATACAGACATGATAAAATGTTGGCTACATGCACTCTCCACTAGGTGGAGTGCACTGCATATGGGTTAGCATGGGTTCACATCACGTTTTTGCCATCCGTTTAACATATACTTTAGGAACAAAAAAAAAAAAGGATACCAAAGCGTAGAACACCGCGCTTTTCTATCCTGCAGAGTCCAGTAAAAGAAACGTATACCTTTTTATTAAAATTATGGAACTTTACGGTGAATGGATGCCACTGCATGGCATCAGTTAACGTACAGATCTGTATGCAGCGAGCTGCTCCTAGTGGTGACTGCAGGCAAGCAGAACTCTATGACCATGTTAAAATAAGCAGCACCTTTTCGCCTCATGCATCCATGGCAGTTGGTGTGGTCTGCCTAGTTTGGTATGTATGACACTAAGGTTATCGTAATTGGATAATCACTTTAATCTTTAACATGTAGAGTTAAAAGGGTTTTCCGAGACTTATATACTGATGATCTATTGCTGGCACATCACAGGCGGAAAATTTACCCAGCACACAGGGTCTGCAGGAGGAGACAGACACTGGCCTGTCAATCAAGAGTGGGGAATTAGGTGGGAGAACGGAGTCTCTAGGAGCAGGAGCAACCCCCCTCCTACATCTATAGGCCAAATTGCATATTATAAAATCAAGGGCGTGGAATTAGGTGGGAGAATGGAGCCTCTAGGAGCAGGAGCAATGCCCCCCCAACCCCTACTCCTAGAGGCTAATTTGCATATTATAAAAGTTAGAATTGTGCAGTAATGTGGACAAGAATAAACAGAAGAATAGCAGAGTTAGGTTCTGCTGATATTAGCACATCGATAATGTCGGCCAGTTTCATAGGGATAATTCTGGTGACAGAAATCCTTTAACAAATATCGCCCATTAACAAATAAATGACTTTTTACCCTTTCTTGTGCTGCTCGGTTGCTGGAGTCTTTCCTCTCCAAAATTTCCTTCCTCTCCAGTTGTAGTTTTTCAAGGGTTGTTTCCAATGGGAAAACTTGCTCTTTTGCTTCCTAACCAGAAATAAATTCCATTTACTTAAGTAAAACTGCATATGGTAATAATAATATATCCAGGGGTATTGCTTTGATCAACCATTTTTATGGACAATAGTCTACTATGAGAACACACACAAACACGAACTTACCCTCGGATACAGATAATGGTATTAACTTACGTTATAACAGTTTTATTAATCTGCAAACATGGGAGGCCATGCCATAGCTGGAGATGCTGGGGCTTTTCCAATTTGTGGTCATGCACTTGGCTGCTATGGATGCTGGGCTAAGTGAAATACTACAGTATGGACGGAAGAATACACTAGATATTGAGTAACTACAAAAATATCAGTAGGAAGGAATCTATGACAATTTTTTTTGCCACAGACTTTGCCCTGATTAAACATATAAAGAGCAATGCATTATCTTTATAAGTAATTTTTGAACCACAAGGCAGCTTCTAATGAAGTAAATAAAGAGTTACTATCTAGCCATAATAGTAATATAGTCACTATTCTTAGAATGCTGCACACTTATCTGATAACTGCACTAGCAACCTTTCCCAATAGATAAAAACCACATCCTCTCTTGGGTTTTCTGATGTCGTGGTTTCAAACCTTACATTTCATAGACAAATCCCTATTCTGTCACTAAATAAATGGATACAATATAGAAAATAACACAAACTATCAGGAATTAAATATTCTGTATTAATATAATAACTTATTATAAATATTATTAATAAGCTATTAAATGAAGCGTGCAACACTGCTAATAATTACAGAGTTTTGATAGAACTAGTTCTCTTCTCAGTCTCTATTGGCACAACCTAAAACCAGAGAATTACTGTAGATGCAATTAAAATATAAAAAGTAATTATAGAACAGAATAGCTATATTAAAACCTAGTGTCTGTCATTGGTAGTCATGGTGAAATCAATCACTTATCTCCAGTGGCAATATTATAGAAGTAGTAATCTACACCTGTGCTGGTGTCTTTTACAAGCATTACTAATAAAAAATGTATATTCTTGCTGTGCTAAATAGCTCAGCAGGCTCCACCTAAAGGGTGCATTAGACACCCCAATGCGTGAAAAACGCAACGCATTGGCACTTCTGTGGGGCCAGCGTTGTGTGAAAATCGCAGAATATAGAACATGCTGCGATTTCCACGCAATGCACAAGTGATGCGTGAAAATGAATGGGCCCGGATTCCATGCATTGCACCCGCGCGGAATACTTGCTCGTCTGCAAGTAGTCTTAGAACTGTCAGATGATTGCTAACGAGTGTTCATAGGAATGCTCACTAGCAATTATCTGCCAGAAAATCTGGCAGTATAATACACCCTTTAAAGGTGGTGACCAGTTGTGAGCCTGTATAATGTAAGGCAAAAGGACACAAGCTTGGCATAGATAATAACCACTAAAACCTGTAGGAATTCTACAGCAAATGTTTGACTGTCTCTTCGTATCCAAACATTTACATTAGATACTGTATATGGATGAAGCATTACATTCTAATCAGTATCTTTTCAGCGGGTAGATAAACTTGCCTTTATCTCTCTTGCCAAACACTGCAGCTCAGTAGTAAGTTCCACATTTTGATCCTCCAGTTGTTGTCGACGTTGGAGCTTACTCGAAATATTAAGTTTCTCTGCCCTTAGTTCGTTGGCTGAACTCTTTAGCTGTTGAACTTGATCTTGTTGGTCTTGTATTCGCTTACGTAACAGCTCAATTCTACCGGAAACTGGAAGTTAAAAGGAACAATAATAGTATAGTTTCCACATACATATAAATCTCAAATACTCAAAAGGTATATTTCCTCATTAGTGGAGTCTGGCTGCTGAGAACCCCACTGGCCCTCATAACACAGGTCTCAGTATTAGTTCAGTGGTGCTGCTTTTTTAGCAGAATGTAGCTGGGTTGCATTTCTCTGCACAGCAGTTTGTGCAGAGGGCCGCTGTGCAGAAGTGCTTAAAGGGTTGACAGAGGCCTCAGAGTTTGAACCCCAACTTATTAAAATGTTATGAAATATCCTACCAATATAACATTTTTAAAATGGGAATGTCTATTTAAGGGTATTTCCACTTGAGACTGAAATGCTACAGATTAGTGTGCAGAAAATCCATACAGTGTTAGCACTGGCAAAGTGGTTAAGTTATTAATAAATCTCATCCACACAGTGTAAAAAAGATCAAATATGGAAACTGCATCACGTACACTGCAGATTATGCCCTTTAACCCCTTAGGGTCTGGGCTCATTTTCACCTTAAAGGAAGTGGACGTCGCCAGGCCGCGCAATGTCCTGAACGCGCACGCTGCCGCGCATGCGCCATGATGACTTCTTCCTGGCCAGTATAGTACAGAGCTACACGCACGCCGGCTCTGTACTATAAAGACCAGGAATAAGTCCGCATGGCGCGTGTGCGTTCCGGACATTGCCCAGCTGGTAGAAAATCTTCAGTTTTCTGTGCAAGCCATGACACCTAAGGGTGGAACCCTGCTCCGGGTGCGGTATACGTCAGCACTTGCAGACCGAATCCAACGTGCAATCGCCCTTTGGAGGCAGCCAACCCCTAGCAAGGACCCTCCGGAGCGAAATGGGGGTTCGTTACGCCGAGAGGGACTGGAGGCTGCTAACAAGGAGTAGAACTCTGACAACCTAGTCCGACCCTAGTCCGCATATACTATTATCCCATACACTCTGCCTGAACCATCTCAGGGAATGAACCCCATGGAACACAGTTTGCTGTATTTAACAAGAAAACATATATGAGCATCCTACAGAATATAATACCCGAAAATTGTTTATTCTATATTTTTATATTTCTATTCTATATTTTTATTTATCTTTTTCTTTCATATATTTATATATTTGCAGATTTTTATATTACATATATTTTTTAGACCTTATATAGAAGCTCCCTACTATTTAATATGTTTTTTAATATGAGGTTAATAAAGGTTTATAAGTTTTAGATACATTGTATTTTAGAAGAATGTGTTTATAATAACATATGATATAGGATGATATTATCCATATTAGATCCAACTATAATTAGCTATAATAAAATCTGATATGCATAATGATTTTGGTAGATTTAGGAATACACACAACAGAAAAACGCATGTGTGTACAAAAACCGCAGATTTACCGCAGGACTATCGCAATATAAGGCAATTGGATCTGTGAAATCCAGATCCTTTGGGTCCATTTCAGTTTTAATAAAGAGCCCTTTAGAGGATAAAAAGCCGGCAAGTTAGTCAGACCCAAACTAGCCACTGAGGAAGAAGGCAGGTAGCCTTTGAAACGCGTCTGGCAAGGAGCAATTGGATCTGACAACACACCGGCAACAACTTTCTACTACATCGGATTGAGAAAGCGCTTTCTAAAAGAACTACCAGAACCGATCCAAATAGGTTGAATATCTATCTTAATTAAAGAAACCGGACGTGGATCTGCAGCGTGACACAGCCAGCATTTCCGTTCACAGCCGGGTGGATACAGCATCGCTAGCAGATAATTCAGCTGTGCTATCCAAAGGCGAGTCCTTTTGCATCTACACCACGTGGGATGCCACGGTGGGAATAGGACGATATGTGAGTAAGAGCTATTTAGCTCCGTAATATTGCTGGATATATGTGTATTGCTGCTCAAACATCTTGCTATATCATCTGCATTGTTGACTGAATATTGCGTAACATTGCTGGACATACTTATACTATTGCTCAAGTACCCTGCCGCGTTCGTCGCGGTTGTTTAAACATATAGCCTACCCAGGCAGATATCTGCTTAAACCGAATCTATTTGTGGACAATTGTGCGGACCAAACCAGGATTTAGGTCACATGTCCTACCATTAAAGAAAGACTGTAGCAACAGCGGGATACAGCAATTTTGTTGATTCTCCAGAGATATATATATATTTATATATTTATTTATATACACTATTTCACCAATTGCTTTATAATTATATTGTTGATCCAGTGGATTTTATGTGTCACAACATGTTACATTTTATCCATTGGACACTATAAGTCACAGTGTCACATCACGTATTATTACTGCTATATTTATTTTCTATTTTCTATTTTTGTTTATATCTATTCACTTATCTATTTTATAAAAAAATTTCCCTGGAGATATATTTGCTGCTAGCCACTGTTGTAGACAATAGGAGATAAAATCATTGTGCTCCACCTGCTAATGCTGGACTGGACCTACTAACGCTGGATTGGACCTCCTGATCTTTTATCAGCTATAACAGTGGATAGTCACATGCTTATTTTATCAATTTTATACAAGTTTTATCAATTCATGTCGATTTAGGGAATATAGCTCTGTTTAGGTTATAATAAAATTGTGTACTATTGATATATATTTGCTCAACTATATCGCTACTAATAAATTAACATATATCACTTGAGTCGCTTTGCCTACCTTGTGAACTAGATATATGAGTGCCCATTCTATTCTATTTTAGAACTCTGACAACGTCCAATAATGTAACTCCCTTCCGTAGGGTGCAAAGGAAAGGGACAGGGAAGGAAGGACAATTACTTCATTGATATAGAAGTCAGAGACCACCTTCGGGAGAAGAAGGAATGGTCTGGAGAACTGCCGTATCCCTGAGAAGAACCAGGAAGGCGATCTTGCAAGCGAGCACCCCCAACTAAGACACCCACCTGATGGATGTTATAGCCACAAGAAAAACTACCTTCCAGGACAGGAGCCGGAATAAGAACTCCTGCAAGGGCCCAAGTGGAGAAGACTGGAAGACTGAGAGAACTACATACAGATCCCAAAGCTGTAAGGACGGTACAGAGAAACCGTATGAGCCGCTCCCTGAAGGAAGGAAGCTGCCCCAGAACAGAAGCGCCAACACCTGAACTATCAAGGAATTAAGGGCTAAACCAAGGTCCAACTCTTAATATAGAAGGATCGGACCGTGGGGAGAGAAAAAACAGGAAGAGAGGGGATGTCCCGGCGTTCACAGAAGCCCAGGAAGGACCTCCAGGTCCCACAATACACCATGGGCAATGCAGGCTTCCTGGCCTGAATCAGTGCAGAAGACATCCCCCGAAAACCCTCTCCACGTCAGAATGGAGGTTTCCATAGCCATGCCGACATTGAAATGCAGATGTAAGGCCAGACCCCGTGAAAGAAGAGCATCTCTGAGCGGCAGTGACGTCTCCAGGAAGGAGAACGAGGTCAGCATACCACACGCTACGGGGTCAACTCGGAGTGACTAGGATTTGTTCTCCATCTGGATCCTCCGTAGAACCCTGGGAAGGAGGAGAAGAAACACGTAAGGAGGGAGAACTCCTACCAAGGAGAATCAGGGCGTCCCGTCGCACGCTTATGGAACTCTGGCTCTGGAGAAAAAAGGTGGGAAGCTTTTGTGTAGATACCGTTAGCTCACCCGGACCAATGGAAGAGTCCCCGTAGAAGGAGGAATGTGGAGGGCGCCACAGCCCACTAGTCTGGACCAGATCGAGCCTGGAAAGGAAGTTCACCAAACTAATACCCCGTGCAAATGCAGATGAGGGAAGGTAGCAACGTAGGAACTACCAAGGCATGCGGGACGGCAATGAACCCTGAGCCAGAGGGGGAAAAGACAGGAGAATAGGCTAGGTTTGAGCCCATTCCCCGTCTGAGACCGGCACTGTACCAAAGTAGCCAGGACTAAGTCCACCGCCTGACGAAAGAGCTGTGCAGTAAGAACCAAGCATGTAGTGGTAAGCAACACCGCTCCCACAGTAGTAGCCAGCGCTTGCCCAGTCAGCGCAAAACCGAGGGGGGAGGCCTGAGACTATCCGTAGAAGCCACGTACCACACTGCCCCAGTAAGGTAGAGCTAACCTCAAAACTCTACCTGGAAGGGCGCTGAACAGGCGCAACTGCCAAGCTAGCTCTAGGGTAGAACCCCTACCTGAGGGGGATGTCCCACTGGAGTGACCACGAACTCGAACATTAACAAAAATCTGCACCTGTTGAGTAGAACAAGCTGTAGGAGCTAAACCTGAGTGCCAGCATAACCACTTTCCCAGAGAAGGGAAACTGGAGGAAAGAGAATACAGAGTAAGTGAAACACTCGACTCGCTGGGAATTACTCACCATATATGTGCAATGGAGTACGTACTACGTATTGATGCGGACAATATCATGACCGACTGGAACAATGTAGGCCCATGGAGATGGGGGTACTCTAGGACACAAGTGATGCTAGGAACCCCCTGAGAAGACAGAAGATGTTATAACCATGCACGAAACCAGCACCAAAGGAAGGAATAGCCACCGTGTCCACTGGTGGCACCCATATAGCACTAGGGTAAGAGTGCTGGGCACCTGCGAGTACCGACTGTTGCCAGGCCCCTAGGAAATAAGCAAAGGCATCTCGTGCAGTGGTGCCGCAGAATTGCAGCATCTGAAGAGGTTTAGTTATTCCCCGCTAGTGCCGCACTAGCAGAAGGGGGAAATGAGACAGAAATCACGGTGATGTGCAACATTCCGTCTATGGAAGCATAGTGCGACAGTCGGAACCGTATGTAATGGTAGTGCAATAAGCTACCTAAGGAAGGTGGATGCATACGGCAAGTACTAGGGAGAATAGTTCACCCATGAAGGGGGGCAAATGCCCACAGCGAAAACTAGTTCACATGGAGAGTCCTGTACCCCGTGGGAGTGCAATTGTTGCACCTAAGTAAGGGGGTAATGCATACAGTACACCATGTACCAGTGATAATGTCATCGCGCCATGAATGGATATGCAAGCCGGTCCCGAAACTCATGTCATTGTACTGAGTCCACCTATAGCAGGGGATAATGTATAAGGCAGGCACTTATCCCGAAGTAGTGCAATTACTCCACCTAAGGAATGGTTAATGCATACCAAGTACTACAGGCCACCTTAGACGCAATCTTAATGTCAGGGTCTGAATCAGTGATCTCCCTCCCTCCTCCGGACGGACCCTCCCCAGTGAGGGAGGGTGTGTCTGAGCGTGACCCAGGGAGGAAGGGTGGGGTTGCAAGGAAAAAGATGCACTGTGTTCCGCTTGGCAATAGGTGTACTCCTCAGAATCTCTCCCCTGGCAGGAGTGGACTGCGCGGCGGGGACTTATCAACCAAACCACCCAGGGGGTGGGATGGGAACTTGAAGAGGTCTGTCTACTGGATTGTGCAGGCAGTGCAGTATCAATCAAGCGACTCCGGATGTGGACGCATAGGTAATTATCCCCCAAACGACCCAGGAGGGTGGATTGGGAATGTCAGAGGCCCTTAACTGAATGGCGCCAACGAAGAAACATACACCAAACGACCCCAGAGGGTGGACTGGGAGTTCCAGCAGACCCCTACTCGATTGCGCAGGTGGGGAATTATCAACCAAACGACCCGGGATGGTGGATTCGGAATATCAGAGGTCCTTTAGTGAATGTGCTGGTGGAGAAATATCAACCAAACGACCCGGAGGGTGGATTGGGAATTCCAGAGGTTCGCCCCTGTATTGCGGAGGTGAGAATCATCAACGGAACCAGAGGACGAATTGGAATCCTTCAGAGGTCCATCACTAATTGCGCAGGAGGACTTATCAACCAAACGACCTGGAGGGTGGATTAGGAACATCAGCTGTCCTCCACAGGAGTTACAGAGGAGGAGAATTAACAACCAAACGGCTCGGAGGAGAGGTGCTCCTTATCCGAGATAGGACACAGGCCCAGTGTGTCACTGCACAGACAGGGCGGTCTTGCGGTAATGAGGGGCGGGGAGGGGGCCATATGGACGCACATCCCTTCTGTTCTTTATTTTTATTTTTTAAAACAAGATGACAGCCTCAAGCACAAGAACATTGCACTGGGAGTGCCACGCCCCCTTAGAACTCTATCCCTCCCCAGATGCCGGCCACGAAGGGTTAAGGTTATCTTCATGACCAGGGGCGGAGCTAGCCGGTCTCTGTCTTGGGGAGGGGGAAGAAGGGCGCAAAGTTTTCGCGCCGGAGCGCACCCCCCCAAATCCAGGGGGACGAAGTGCGGCCCAGCAAGCCACAAGGGCAATCCAAAGCCCCTGTGCAAGCCGATTATCTCATCGGCCGGGCCACAGAGGGACCAAGTACCGTGAAATGAGCCCGCCCGGCAATAGATGGGGGCTCCAACCCACGGGCCGGGCAGACACCAGCGCTTCCTGGCAAAAAAAAACATGGCGGCTGGAACACCATGCGGTTGCACAGCCAAGTCAATTCTGGTGCGGTTTAACCCTTTCCGGAGCCTCGCGCTTGGCGTCCGCTCTGGATCTCTGGTCATGCAGTAAGAGCCAGTAGTGAGGGGCGTGGAGTGATATCCGCTAGCAAGCGTCCTCCACAGAGTGCACAAGGTCTGGCCGTGTGCTCGGCCGCCATAGAAAAAACGTCTGCCATGCGGTTATTCTGACCTTATGCCGCCCTGCTAGGGAAAGAGTGCCGGCTTCCTGGCTGAATAAAACCTGCCAGAAGGGGAAGAAGGGAAAGGCTACAGGGTGCTGGGCTAAGCCCTGTGCCTAGTTAACCTGTGCCTTACTGCCACCAGGTAGGGAGGGAGGTGGTGACCCAGGAGGGACATACTCACCTAAGTCCCGTGTACTCACCTTTCTTCCTCCTCTTTACGTCCCTGTCGCCATTTTCACCCTTCCTCTGGTCCAGCAGGGTCACCCCTTCACCCACTGGTACCGTAGTGGCAGGAAGCTGGAATTAAGGGGTTTGACGGGTGACCCCTTGGCTGGCAGGATGCAGGGAGCGAGGCTGCCCTGATCCACCTCGTCTTCTGTGGGGGAGGCAGCAGTGCGGGAAAACAGGGAGGCGAGGCGTCCACTGTTTTCCCATCTGAAAAAGAAGGAAAAAAATAAACTAAAATAAAAAATCTTCAGGAGATCCCTGCAGAGCAGGGAGGTCTTGCCTCCTATTGATACTAGAAAAAAACTGAACCTCTCTTTCCAGGCTGGAGGGGGTATAGCTGCTAGGGTAGGAGCTAACCGCTTTTACTAGTGTCAACGCCTCCTAGAGGACATAGCTATACCCACGGTTCCTGTGTCCCCCAATGAATATGGGCGAGAAATACCAAATCAAAAATGTTGAAAAATTATCAAATTTCTACTTTTATAATAGATAGTAATACCTCCAAAAATTGTTATTATTTTACATTCCCCATAATGTCTACATCATGTTTGCATCATTTTGGGAATGACATTTTATTTTTTGGGGACGTTAGAATGCTTAGACGTTTAGAAGCAAATCTTCAAATTTTTCACAAATTTTCAAAAACCCACTTTTTAAACACTACCCGATCGCCTAACGCAGGATTGCGTCCTGCGGGCGGCCGGGTTATCCCTCCTTGACGTGAGATTTCCTGTGAACGCGCGCCTGCCGGCGATTTTTTTTTAACCCTTGAAAGGTATATCAGACGCTGTTTTGTTAACAGCATCTAATATACCTGCTACGTGGTCCTCTGGTAGTCCCTTTTGCTTGGATAGACCACCAGAGGACACAGGCAGCTCTGTAATAAGTAGCACCAAGCACCACACTACACTACCCCCCCCTGTCACTTATTAACCCCTGATCACCCCCCTGTAAGGCTCCATTCAGAAGTCCGTATGTGTTTTGTGATCCGCAAAATACGGACAACGGCAATGTGCTTTCCGCATTTTGCAAATCCGCACATTGCCAGAACTATACAGAAAATGCCTTTTCTTGTCTGCAACTGGGGACAAGAATAGGAGATGTTCTATAGGCTCTACAAAAAAACGCTGTGTTCGCTTGATCAGGCCTGATCTTGTGCACATACTTGCATTCAGTCCGCCCCACTGCAGTGACAGAATTTTGAAACACCTTAAAATCGCTGCAGCGCTATAAAGATCACTTTTGAGGGGCATGGCGAGTTCATAGAAGATTTTTTTTTTGTTTTTTCTTACAAAGTCTCATATTCCACTAACTTGTGACAAAAAATAAAATCTCACATGAACTCACCATACCCCTCACGGAATCCAAATGCGTAAAATTTTTCAGACATTTATATTCCAGACTTCTTCTCACGCTTTAGGGCCCCTAAAATGCCAGGGCAGTATAAATACCCCATAAGTGACCCCATTTTGGAAAGAAGACACCCCAAGGTATTCCGTGAGGGGCATGGTGAAAAAAAAATAAAAAAAAAAAATGATATGAACTCGCCATGCCCCTCATGGAATACCTTGGGGTGTCTTCTTTCCAAAATGGGGTCACATGTGGGGTATTCATACTGCCCTGGCATTTTAGGGGCCCTAAAGCATGAGAAGAAGTCTGGAATCCAAATGCCTAAAAATGCCCTCCTAAAAGTACTCATTGGAATTTGGGCCCCTTTGCGCACCTAGGCTGCAAAAAAGTGTCACACATGTGGGGGGGAGGGGGGTTCACAGGGTGCCAACTGATTTCAGTAGTTCCGATCACCGCCTGCCGCGGTGTTCGGAACTACACATAATGTACCAGTACGTCAGGTGTCCTTAAGTACCGGGACATCATGAAGTACCGGTACGTCATGTGTCCCCAAGAGGTTAACCATTGTTGCAGATTATGTCACAGATTCCTGGCAGGTTTTTCCTCTACAAATTAGGTCCTCTGTGGACATAAACTAAAGGGTTTTCTGTAATCTCAATGGGTTGTACCAAGTTTGAAAGGATAGGTGATAAGGTCTGACCACTGGGACCACCACCAATCTCAAGAATGAGGGTGCCATTCCCTCGCTCTGATCAGGTCAAGCATGCACTATGCTGTTCCATTCTTTCTCTACTGAAGTACTGGAAAAGCCAAGAGCTGTACTCTGGCTATCTCTGGCAGGCCGATTGAGAAAAAGTAGATTGGCAGGGTGCATGCTCAACCTGCTGCTCCATTAGAATGGGGTTCCGGACCCCCAGGGGTCAGATCCTTACCGATCAGTTAGCTTTTAAACTTGGCACAAGCCCTTTAACTTTATGTAATAGATCATGTATGCATTACAATTATTAGGCAGCAGAACAAAGTCTTAAGAGAAACAAAATTATGATCTTCCAGTAATAGCCATGAAAAGTATCATAACTACCAGACTACAATATTATTTTCTTATCAAGAACAATAAGTCTGCATTAAACAGGGCAAATACATGGACTAATATAATAGGTACTGTATGTATTGCGCATTTCAGAAAATGGTATGCTTCCCGATATTATAAATAAACTAAAAATATATATATCTATATAGAAAGGAATGGACATAGGGCAGATACATGTAAATATTATCTAAAAATAATTCAGTATAAAGGAGGAAGCAAAACTCTATGTTCAAATAAATACAAATGACAGGCTTCCGAGTAGAGTCTCCTCATATTATATTGTAACTTTGCTTGGCCTGACAGGACAATTTTAAATGGAGATTAGATGATCTATCCTCTGAATAGGTCATCAGTATCTGATCGGTGGGGGTCCGACACCCGGGTCTGCCACTGATCAGCTGTTTGAGAAGGCAGCAACGCTTCTATGAGCGCTGCTGTCTTCTCGCAGCTTACCAAACACAGAGCTGTACATTGTATAGCGGCTGTGCTTATATCGCACTCAGCCCCATTCACTTTCCTCTTAAGCCACGTGACCGATTAACATGTTGTCACTGGCCTAAGGAAAGCTGAGAGAAGGCAGTGGAGCTCACAGGAACACCAGTGTCTTCTCAAAAAGCTGATTAGTGAGGGTCCATGGGGCGGGCCCAGAGGATGAGTCATCAGTATAAAAATCTCAGAAAACCCCTTTAACCACCTCAGCTCCCCTAGCTTAAACCCCCTTAATCACCAGACCACTTTTTACAATTCTGCACTGCACTACTTTCACGGTTTATTGCTCGGTCATACAACTTACCACCCAAATGAATTTTACCTCCTTTTCTTCTCACCAATAGAGCTTTCATTTTGTGGTATTTCATTGCTACTGACATTTTTACTTTTTTTGTTATTAATCGAAATTTACCGAAATTTTTGCAAACAAAATGAAATTTTTCACTTTCAGTTGTAAAAGTAAAAAAAAAAAAAAATACATTTCTATATAAATTTTTCTCTAAATTTATTGTTCTACGTGTCTGATAAAAAAAAAAAGGTTTGGGTAAAAGTTATAGCGTTTACAAACTATGGTACAAAAATGTGAATTTCCGCATTTTGAAGCAGCTCTGACTTTCTGAGCACCTGTCATGTTTCCTGAGGTTCTACAAGGCCAGGACAGTAGAAAACCCTCACAAATGACCTCATTTCGGAAAGTAGACACCCTAAGGTATTCACTGATGGGCATAGTGAGTTCATAGAACTTTTTATTTTTTGTCACAAGTTAGTGGAAAATGATTTTTTTATTATTATTTTATTCTCATATTCCACTAACTTATGACAAAAAATTTAATTTTACATGAACTAACCATACCCCTCACAGAATACCTTAGGGGGTCTTCTTTCCAAAATGGGGTCACTTGTGGGGTAGTTATACTGCCTTGGCATTTTAGGGGCAATAAGGCGTGAGAAGTAGTTTGAAATTCAAATGTGTAAAAAATGTCCTGTGAAATCCTAAAGGTGCTCTTTAGAATTTGTGCCCCTTTGCCCACCTAGGCTGCAAAAGAGTGTCACACATGTGGTATCGCCGTACTCAGGAGAAGTTGGGCAATGTGTTCTGGGGTGTCTTTTTACATATACCCATGCTGGGTGAGAGAAATATCTCTCTAAAATGACAACTTTGTATAAAAAATATTGAAAAGTTGACTTTTAAGAGAGATATTTCTCTCACCCAGCATGGCTATATGGAAAAATACACCCCAAAACATGTTGCCCTATTTCTGAGTACAGCGATACCACAATTGTGACAATTTTTTGCAGCCTAGGTGTGCAAAGGGACACAAATTCTAAAGCGCACCTTTACGATTTCACAGGGCATTTTTTACACATTCGGTTTTCAAACTACTTCTCATGCATTAGGGCCCCTAAAATGCAGTTAAACTACCCCACAAGTGACCCATTTTGAAAAGAAGACACCCTAAGGTATTCACTGATGGGCATAGTGAGTTCATAGAAGTTTTTATTTTTTGTCACTTGTCACAAGTTAGTGGAAAACGATGATTTTTTTTTTTTTCTTACA
Source organism: Bufo gargarizans (assembly GCF_014858855.1). NCBI lineage: Eukaryota > Metazoa > Chordata > Amphibia > Anura > Bufonidae > Bufo > Bufo gargarizans. The sequence continues at coordinate 332,131 of NW_025334307.1, forward strand.
AAGTCTCATATTCCAATAACTTGTGACAAAAAATACAAAACTTCCATGAACTCATTATGCCCATCACGAAATACCTTGGGGTGTCTTCTTTCCAAAATGGGGTCACTTGTGGGGTATTTTAGGGGCCCTAATGTTGTGAGAAGTAGTTTGGAATCCAAATTCGTAAAAATGCCCTGTGAAATCCTGAAAGTACTAATTGGAAATTGGGTCCCTTTGCGCATCTTGGCTGCAAAAAAGTGTCATTCATGTGGTATCGCTGTACTCAGAAGTAGGGCAACATGTTTTGGGGTGTATTTTTACATATACCCATGCTGGGTGAGAGAAATATCTCTCTAAAAGTAAACTTTTCAATTTTTTTTATACAAAGTTGTCATTTTAGAGAGATATTTCTCTCATCCAGCATAGGTATATGTAAAAAGACACCCCAAAACATATTGCCCAACTTTTCCTTAGTACTGCGATACCACACGTGTGACACATTTTTGCAGCCTAGGTGGGCAAAGGGGCACAAATTCCTTTTAGGAGGGCATTTTTAGACATTTGGATTCCAGACTTCTTCTCACGCTTTAGGGCCCCTAAAATGCCAGGGCAGTATAAATACCCCACATGTGACCCCATTTTGGAAAGAAGACACCCCAAGGTATTTCGTGATGGGCAAAGTGACTTCATGGAAGTTTTTATTTTTTGTCACAAGTTAGTGGAATATGAGACTTTGTAAGAAAAAAAAAAAAAAAAAAAAAAAAACATAATTTTCTATGAACTCACTATGCCCATCAGCGAAGAACATAGGGTGTCTTCTTTCCAAAATACCCTGGCATTTGAGGATCTCTGTAATCATTACATGTATGGCCAGCATTAGGAGTTTCTGCTATTCTCCTTTTATTGAGCATACAGGTAATGAGATTTTTTTTTTCCGTCCAGCCTCTGGGCTGAAAGAAAAACTGAACGGCAGAGATTTCTTCATTCGCATCGATCAATGTGGATTGAAAAAAAAAAAAGAGGGGAAAGGCATCTGCCAGGACATAGGAGCTTCGCCCAACATCCATACCCACTTAGCTCGTATGCCCTGGCAAACCCGATTTCTCCATTCACATCAATCTATGTGGATGAATAAATCATTGCAGTTTTTTTTTTTTTATATACAAAGTGTTTGCCAAAGCATATGAACACCACCGCCCCCTTAGCTCATAAGCCTCGGAAAACATATCTTTTTTTAACTTTTTTGCTTACCGGTGATTTTTTTTACCTTTTATAGGACAAACCTCTCCTTCCCCATGGGACAATGTGCAAAGCGCAAATCGCCCAGAGATGTGGCGAAGTACATTATGCACTTTGTCCCAGGTGAAAGGAGAGGTTTGCAGCAGCTCTGTGTGAATGGGCCCTAATAGCCCTGTGTGCCTGTCCTGTGAGATGCAATCCCTATGCCAAGTGTACCGGTGTGTGGTACTTCCGGAAACACTCCCCTAAGCATAGGGCAGGATGGTCAGGGTAGTCAGGACAGAAATAGCGGGTGTCACGCCTTATTCCACTCCTGCTACAGACACTTTTTTTCGGGGTGGCGGTTGGTTTGAGGTACCGGCAACGACACTGGGGAAATGTCGCTTGTGTAGACGGCTCACTACACTGGTGGTTGGGGCCACGGAACCTCCTGGATACAGGAGGTTCTCGATGATCTCTTCCTGAAATTTGAGAAAGGATCTTGTTCTCCCAGCCTTACTGTAGAGAACAAAACTATTATATACAGCCAATTTAATCAAATATACAGACACCTTCTTATACCAGTGTCTGGTTCTGCGGGAAAGTAAATAGGGAGCCAACATCTGGTCATTGAAGTCCACCCCTCCTACGAGCGAATTATAGTCGTGGACACAGAGGGGCTTTTCAATGACACTGGTTGCTCGTTCAATTTGGATTGTCGTGTCTGCGTGAATGGAGGAGAGCATGTAAACGTCACGGTTGTCTCTCCATTTCACCGCGAGCAGTTCTTTGTTACACAAGGCAGCCCTCTCCCCCCTTGCAAGACGGGTGGTAACGAGCCGTTGGGGGAAGCCCCTGCCACAGCAGACAATCTATTCTAGGAACAAATGCCTGAAGAGGGGCACACTTGTGTAGAAATCGTTCACATAAAGATGGTACCCCTTGCCAAATAAGGGTGAAACACCAAGTCCCAGACTGTCTTCCCACGGCTCCCCAGGTAGTGCTGGTACTAGGTCCAGGATGGGCTGCGTTGCTGTTGTATGCTTCACCACGTAATCCGACAGTGCCAGCCCCACTCTGCTGCCCTTGAAGCGGATCCTGCGCAACCTGTGGTCTAGCAACACGGGGCCGGGTACGCCTAGTGGTATCAGGGACCTCAACCTCCTCGTCCGAACTTTTGGGTCAGACTGCCACTGCTTTCTACAGGTTCGTATTCTGACCTGCTGGGTCAGAAACCTGTAGGCCTCTTCAGAAGAATACCCCTTATTTGCCATTTGAACAACTAAATTTAGGGGGTATTCCCTGAGACTACCCAAGATAAAGAGCAAACCTTTCTTATAAATGGGAGGCTAGCGAAGTACCGGAGGCCACTGCGATTGATAAAAAATATCAAAACTGATTGTGCAGTGGGCGGGCGTGGGTGAACGCACATGTGGGCGACCAATCAGGCCTGATCGGGCAAACACTGCGTTTTGGGTGGAGGGCGAGCTAAGGTGACACTAATACCATTATAGATCTGACTGTGATCAGTTCTAATTACTTACAGATACTATAAAAGTACAAATGCTGATTAGCGATACGCTAAATCAGCGAATCAGTGACTGCGGTGCGGTGGGCTGGGCGCTAACCGACGCTAACAAAGGGGTCTAAACTATCCTAAACCTACCCGTCAATACAGTTTACACTGATCACTTTTTTCCCTTTCACTAGGTGATTGACAGGGGCGATCAAGGGGTTAATTGGGGTTGATCTGGGGGCTAAGTGTGCTGTTTGGTGTGTACTCACTGTGACCTGTGCTCCTCTGCTGGAACCAACCGATGAAAAGGACCAGCAGAGGAGCACAGAAGCCATTTAACACCTTATATTTATAAATATAAGGTGTTATATGGCTTGTGATTCGTTTTCTTTTTTTAATCACCAGCCTGCCAGCGACGAAATACTTCTTTAACTTTTGCCAGCCCGCAATGCGCATACGCGGGCCGGCTCTGAACGAAATCTCGCGTCTCGCGAGATGACGCGCCGGCGCGTCCAGGAGGAATTACAGGGCCGCCGCAAAGATGCATCCCTGCGTGCGGCGGTCCTGTAGTTGTTAAGGACTATACTCTGCTGACATTTAAGAGATTACATTGAGTAAAAAAAAAAAACTCCTATGACATGTTAAAAGTTATTGTACATATGTTAGGCTACTTTCACACTGGCGTTTCTGGATCCGCTTGTGAGATCCGTTTCAGGGCTCTCACAAGCGGCCCAAAACGGATCCATTTAGCCCTAATGCATTCTGAATGGATCAGGATCCGTTCAGAATGCATCAGTTTGCCTCCGTTCAGTCTCCATTCCGCTCTGGAGGCGGACACCAAAACACTTGCACGTTGCGGAGCCAAACTGATCCGTCCTGACTTACAATATATACTTCTTTAACTTTTGCCAGCCCGCAATGCGCATACGCGTGCCGGCTCTGAACGAAATCTCGCGTCTCGCGAGATGACGCGCCGGCGCGTCCAGGAGGAATTACAGGGCCGCCGCAAAGATGCATCCCTGCGTGCAGCGGTCCTGTAGTTGTTAAGGACTATACTCTGCTGACATTTAAGAGATTACATTGAGTAAAAAAAAAACCTCCTATGACATGTTAAAAGTTATTGTACATATGTTAGGCTACTTTCACACTGGCGTTTCTGGATCCGCTTGTGAGATCCGTTTCAGGGCTCTCACAAGCGGCCCAAAACGGATCCGTTTAGCCCTAATGCATTCTGAATGGATCAGGATCCGTTCAGAATGCATCAGTTTGCCTCCGTTCAGTCTCCATTCCGCTCTGGAGGCGGACACCAAAACACTTGCACGTTGCGGAGCCAAACTGATCCGTCCTGATTTACAATATAAGTCAATGGGGACGGATCCTTTTTCACTGACAAAATATGGTGCAATTCAAACGGATCCGCCTCCCATTGACTTTCAGTGTAAGTCACAACGGATCAGTTTGTTTCATCATGAACAAAATGCAAACTGATCCGTTCTGAACAGATACAAGCGTTTGCATTATCGGTGCGGATCCGTCTGTGCAGATACAAGACGGATCCGCACCTAACGCAGGTGTGAAAGTAGCCTTAGAGATTACCTTGAGTTAAAAAAAAAAACAAAAAAAAACATTGCACAAAGTTTCAGGCCGTAATCTCCATTCCTTTAATCAATCTGCTCCTAATTTCAGACTTTTTTTTATTTGAATGTGCCCTTTCCAGTAATACATGCTAGATGTGAGGTCTATGTGACCAATATGCTGCTAGCTTGCATATATTAGCTGTGCTTCATTCCTTGAATGATTTCTCTTTCTACAGCCGATGTAGGATCTCTCCTCTCCACTGATGCTGTAATACTGATTTCCCCCTCTATCCTCACGCAGAGTCTGCCATGGGTACTCTCCTCTCTCTTTATATGGATACAAAGCCTATGTGATTTACCTCCATGCAAACTGCCTTGTGTGTTCCTTCTTCCCTATCTACACTCCCAACACAGTACACACTTTGTGATCTGTTCTCCTTGAAGACTAGGATGCTTTCCTTCCTCACCATACTCCGATCTACAGTATACACTGTATAATATCCAACCCCTCCCTGCTGCTGTCACCAACACTGAGAGAAGAGAGGAGTAAAGCAGACACAGCTAGGAGCAGAACAGTCAGATATGTGCAGCTGTTTCAAAAACTATGTTAAAATTATAGGAAATACTTAATGAAGAATAGTTCAATAGTGATGACGTAGGCAAGGTCCTCTCCACCTGCTATGCCCCACCGCGTCTCTCGTTCCTTGCGTTGACTGGTGTTAGGAGCCGCTCCCGAACCCCAGATATAGCTGCCGATCCTTTTTACTGGCTGCCTGAGCTGACCGCCGCTACAGAGGCCATCTGCTTGGTCGGGGGAGTCTAGGTCTTGCTGCCCTCCCTGTAAGAAGTTTCCTCCTGACCTGACTGACTGGACCCGAATTGAACTTGGAGTCCGTAGAATTCCTCCCTACTTTATTTATTCCTCCCAAGGTTTCCTTTGAACTCCCACCCTCTGCCCGACTATACCTCCCGGACCTTATATATTACAGTACTGTCTGTGCTCTGGTTGCTGTTCCCCTAATTCTGCTTCTCCTCGCTGCTCTGTGTGCTGCATCTCTCTGAGCTACCACAACTCCCTGGCTGTGACGCTCTGCGCTGCAATTTGACAGTGCTACAGCCGGGGAAAAGGAGACGCCCACAGAGAAAGACTGTCTCCTCCCCATTGCTCCGATGCTCAGTATTAGGATACTGAGCGCAAAATTTGCGTAGGGCCATAACGGGGCGCAGAAGCGTTTTTTTAAAATACCAGGCAGGGTGGCAACACAGCGGGGAGAACCCGCTCGGCTTCTCTTGCTCTATAACATGGTGCTTTCATATTGCATTGCAATTCGTCATGACAGGTCCGCTTTAAATTAAAGAGGAGCATTCTTTTTTTATGAGCCAATAAAATATGTTACAATACAGTCCATATTTGCATGAGTCTATATGTCATTGGCAAATATGGACTATATTGTAACATTTTAATGGATCATAAAAAAGGAAGACCTCCATATTGCTGTTAAAATTTAGAAAGTTGCACATGAACAATAAAACACGTACATGATGTATCTACAGATGTTAAAAGGCTTTTCCTATAAAAAGGAGATTTTTGTATAACTTACCAGTAAAATCTCTTTCTCGCTCTTCATTGGGGGACACAGAAACCGTGGGTATAGCTATGTCCTCTAGGAGGCGTTGACATTAGATAAAGCTGTTAGCTCCTCCCCTGGCAGCTATACCCCCTCCAGCCTGGAGAGAGCGCTTCAGTTTGTAAGAAGCAGTAGGAGAAGCAAGTAAACCAACGAAAAAAACATGGAACACCAACCATGCCAAAAGACCCAACAGGGTTCTAACCATCAACTGCTACACTGTGGCCGAACGACAATACTGGGTGGGTGCTGTGTCCCCCAATGAAGAGCGAGAAAGAGATTTTACTGGTAAGTTATACAAAAATCTCCTTTTCTCGCCCATATTCATTGGAGGACACAGAAACCGTGGGACATTCAAGAGCAGTCCACAGGGGAGGGAAAAACCACAGACCCATGGAAGCGAGCATCCCTGCTGGAAGCTAAGAAACCACCGCCTGCAAGACCTTGCGGGCTAAGCAGCGGCCGCCGATGCATAAGAATGCACCTGGAAAAAAACTTGTGAATCTGTGTAAGGAGGACCGGTAGCCACGTTACACAACTGAACAGTCGAGGCGCTATGCCTCAGAGCCCAGGAAGCATCCACTGTTCAATGGAGCGAGCCGTGACACCCAAGGGCAGAACCCCGCACTGTTGCGGAAAGGTACAGCATCAGCAGACCAAATCCATCGTGCAATTGCCACCTCGGAGGCCGCCATTCCTTTTCGTGGAACCTCCGGGTGACAAAAAGGGGTTCCGTAGACCGGAAGGGAGTGGAGGCTGCCAATAATGACATAACACTATGCCCTAAGGGGTGCAGGAGAGGGACAGGGAAGGAAGGACAATTTTTACATTGATGTGGAAGACAGTGACCACCTTCGGGAGAAAAAAGGAATGGGCCGGAGAAACGCCTTATCCTGGTGAACACCCAGGAAGGGTTCTCTGCAAGAGAGCGCCGCCAACTCGAACACCCGTCTGATGGATGTGAGAGCCACAAGAAAAAACTACCTTCTAGGACAGGAGCTGGAGAGACAGCTCCCCAAGGGCTCGAAGGGAGAAGACTGGAACGCTGAGAGAACTACATTCAGATCCCAAGGCGGTAAAGGACGGTACGGAGGAATCATACGTGCCACTCCCTGAAGGAAGGTTTCCATGGGCACCAGGGGAAGCCATGCCGTCAGCCAAGACCCTAACTGCCGATGTAAGACCGGAACCTAAAAGAAGCTCGTCCCTAAGTGGCAGTGACAAGGAACATTTCCAGAAGGAGAACAAGATTGCGTACCCGCGTGACGGGGCCAATCCGGAGCGACTAGAATTTGTCGGAATTCCCTCCATCTAATCCTCCGCAGAACCCTTGGTAAGAGAGAAGAAACACGTAAGGAGGGAGCACTCCCGCCAAGGAGATGTCAGGGCATCCATGTCGTATGTCTTCAGAACTCCTGCTTGGGAGAGAAGGTGGAGAGCATTTGTGTGGATATCGTTAGTACACCGAGACCAATGAAAAGAGTCCCCATAGAAGGAGAAATGTGGAGGGCGCCACAGCCCACCAGTCGGAACCGGAGCGTGCTTGGAATGGAAGGCCACCAAAAGAATACCCCGTGCAGATGCAGGAAGGTAGTAATATAGGAACCACCAAGGCATGCGTGGTGCCTATGAATCATAATCCAGAGGAGGAAAGGGACAGGGGAAGAATAGGCTAGGTCCAAGCCCATTTCCCGTCTGAGACTGGTGCTATACAGAAGTAGCCAGGGATTTCAGATGCAGAAGAGTCCATCAACTGACGAAAAACTGAACAGACAGAACCCAAGTATGTAGTGGTATGCAATACAGCTCCCACAGTAATAGCCAGTGCTCGCCCTGTCAGCGCAAAAAAAAACAGAGGGAAGCCTGAGACTATCCGTAGAAGCCACGTACCATAATGCCCCAGTTGAAGTAGAACATTTGGACCGTATCCAATGGTGGTGCAATTACCCTACCTATGTAAGGTGGAATGCGTACGGGGTACTGAAGCCAGTGGTAAGGAAAATACCCCACCTAAGAAGGGGGGTTAATGCCCACGGCGAGAAGTAGTGCATATGGCAAGTCCTGTACCTTGTGAGAGTGCAATTAGCACCTAATTAAGGGGGTAAAGCACACAGCACACATTGTAACCAGTGATAATGTCAACCCGCCACTCGTGGAAGGAGCTAATGAAATACGGCAGGTACTGAACTCAGTGGAGAAGCAATTCCGCCACCTACAGAAGGGGGAATGTATATGTCCGGCACTGAAATCAGTGTTACCTCACTTAGTCCACCTATGACAGGGAACAATGTAGAAGGTCAGTACTGTATCCCAAAGTAGTGCAATTACTCAGCCTAAGAAGGGGGTAATGCCTACGACAAGTGCTGCTCGCCACCGTAGACGCAATCAGGAGATTGCTTCGGATTCAAGCCAGGGTCTGAATCAGTGATTCTCCAGTCCCCCCCCCCCCCCCCCCCCCCCACCCCGGGCGACCAGCTCCTGTGAGAGAGGGTGCGCCGAGCGCGACGAGGAAGGGAGGGGGGTGTGGAGATATTCGAGAAGGTCTGCCCCTCAAAACCTTCTTGAAGACCCAGGGCCAGCCGAATGAAGTGGCTGGCCAGTAAGGGTTAAATGAGAGCAGGGGGCGGTGCTCAGCTGGCTCTGGGGGAGGGGAACAGCTAGGCAGGAGAATTCCGCGCCAGCTTCCCCCCACCCCCCGAACAGTTGCGGCCCAGTCCCGCCGCAAAAAAACGGGGCCCAGTAAATACATGGCCGCCCGGAGCACTGCCGGACAGCCCGGGGAAGAAGCGCCAGCACCTAGAGCGCCCCCTGCCGGATTCCCCTGCCAATTGGTTGAGTCCCCCATGAGGAAAGACTACCCGGAGTCGGGGTGGTGAAGTATGCGGCGCACGAGGCGTCCGCGATTGTTTTACTTTCATTAAATCTGTCGGAGCGGCGCGATGGCGCCCACTCCCGACAGGGTTGGAATATGGAGCTGGGGAGCGGTAGCGGGAGCCGTGCGTTCCTCTCTGTCCCGCTGATGTGTACACTGTACACCACAGCGCCATCTCTCCCTATTCTGCCTCCATATTAACCCCCTAGTAATCGTCTACCGGCCTAGGGGGGAGTGAGAGGGACTGTTATAGGGGTCTAAGTTTCTCCTGGGATTCGAACTCGCGACCTTTCACATCAGAAGCAAGGCATTTACCCACACAGCTATGAGAGCTGTATTGCCTGCTGTGCCCACCTAGTTAACCCTGAGGGCAGGAGAAAAACTATGCCAGAGAAACCCCAGGGGATAACCATGCCACAAGGGAGGGAGGGTGTACTCCCCTCATCTTCTGTCCAAACGCCATCTTCACCCCTCCTCTGGTCCAGCAGGGTCACCCCTTCAGCTACTGGCACCGTAGTAGCAGGATGCTGGAAAAGGGGGGTTGGATGGGTGACCCCTTGGCTGGCGGGATGCAGGGAGCGAGGCTGCCCTGGTCCACCTGGTCTTCTGTGGGGGAGGCAGCAGTGCGGGAGACCGGCACTGGCGCAACTCGACCCCGGGAGAACAGGGAGGCGAGGCATCCACTGTTTTCCCATCTGAAAAAGAAGGAAAAAAATAAACTAAAATAAAAAATCTTCAGGAGAGTTCCCTCCTATTGACACTAGAAAAAAACTGAAGCTCTCTCTCCGGGCTGGAGGGGGTATAGCTGCCAGGGGAGGAGCCAACAGCTTTATCTAGTGTCAACTCCTCCTAGAGGACATAGCTATACCCACGGTTTCTGTGTCCACCAATGAATATGGGCGAGAAATAGATTTTTTTTTTGCAAATACCCACAGCATGTCTCCGTCTTCATACCTACCTGCTCCCTGCTACTCTGGTCCTCCGTGATGCCTCCAGTACCTGCTCGGTTTACACTTGGCGGTGCATGGTCACATGCCCTGCTCCAGCCAATGACTGGCTTCAGCGGTGATGAGGCCACAAGCAGCACATCGTCACTGAAGCCAGTCACTGGCTAGAGCGGTGCTTGTGACCACACCCAAATAAAGTGCGGGAGCAGGAAGATGAAGACAACGGAGGCAGCAAGGGGGATCACAGCAGAGAGCAGCAGGTAAGTATGAAGCTTCTGCTTCAGGAGGCACGCTGCGGGCACTTGCTAAAAGATCATTGTTACCGAAAAATCCCATTAAGCCTTTCACCTGTTAAAGTCTTAACATAAATTGGAGCTTGCCTCCATCGCCTCACCATTATCCAAGTTATGCTGTTTTTCTTGCTTCTCCTGATTCACTTGTTGCACGGTGCGGCTGAGGTCTACTCCTTGCAGTTTGGTTGCATGCTGTGCTATCTTCCTCTCTACATCTCTCAACTCCATCTATCAAAATAATGTTCAAATAAATAAGACGGGTATGGGATAAGTGAGATGCAATATTTATCCACAAGCCATATGATTATTTTGTGAATTTTATAACTTAAAGTGGTTGTGCCACCTCAGACATTGGTGGCATATTGCTAGTATATTCTACCAATGTCAGGTCCCACCAGCTATCTCCAGAAAGGGATTCCCAAAATTAACAGAGAGCTGCCCTCCATTATTTTCTATGGAAGTACTTAAAGTCCCATAGGTGGATAGAGCACTTTCTACGGGACTTCGGAAAATGGACCATGCGTGGGCTCCTTCACTTTGGGGGTCCCATTCTCTAGACAAGGCATGTCCAAAGTCCGGCCCGCGGGCCAATTGCAGCCCGGAGTAAAACGGCCCTCCAGAGGTTTGATTAAATCATGGGTATTCCGGCCCCCGGCTCCTCTCACCAGTCACCGCCAGCTACTCACCGGGAGCCCACAGCTTCACAGGAAGAGGCTGCATCAGCAAAGGCCAAATCTCGTGGCGACGTCCGAGATCACGCGAGATTTGGTCTTTGACTTCACAGAGAAGGAAAGCCGAGATCTCACAACGTCCGAGATCTCGCGGGATTTGGGCTCAGGGAGAAGGAAAGCCCAAATCTCAGATGTCACGAGATCTCTGGCGTCACGAGATCTTGGACATCGCAAGATCTCGGCTTTTCTTCTCTTGTAAGGCCAGAATATCGGCATACTGCACATAAAATATAATTGTATAATTGTGATCGGTTAAGTAGCAGAGTTTGTTGAGGTCTCCTACCTCCACGGATCACATTACCCCCAGCGGACATTTATACAGTGTGAAGGTTACAAATGTAGAAGAAAAAAATTATTCAAACGTTTCTAGCTGCATTCTAGCGGTACGTTCCAGGTCCAAACATCATAATCAAAGTCATTACCAATTAACGTCGCCTTTCCTTCTCCCTGCGCCTCCACACTTACAGCCACAAGGCCAGGGCGACCATAAGGGCTATTGGGCCTATTTGAGTCTATTGAGGAAAAAAACACACACTTGCAGGCTGGGCTGTCAACTAAAGCAGAAAAGGGGGCATAATCCGAATCAGTGGTAGCAAGCTGTCATACCCTTCATTAACCCCTCACTGTACGTCACTGGGCTAGAATCTGATTATCTGATTGTGCTCCTAGTACTCTCTACAAATAACTTCTCCCCATATGGCCAATTTTTATAATGGCAACTACAAATAAGAAACGAATAGTTGACAGTGAGGGACACCGCTTCCAGGACAGGTGGAAAGTGGAATATTTTTTCACTGAAATATGGAATCACTGTGTTTGTCTAATATGCCAAGAGACTGTGGCTGTTAATACGGAATTTAATTTCAAGAGACACTACCAGTCGAGACATAGCACATACAACAAGCTAACGGGGCGCGACCGCAGTGACAAGGTGAAGCAACTTGAAGCTGTTTTAATGTCACAACAGCGATTTTTTACAAGAGCCCGTGAGTCAAATGAAAATGCCACAAGGGCTAGCTATGAGGTAGCAACGTTAATTGCTGAGGGTGACTTTATTAAAGAAAATGGTGCAGAATATCTGTCCCAGGAAGAATTCAGAGTTTTCCAACATTTGCCTGGCTCGTAACACTGTAGCACGGAGAGTAGAAGAAATTTCATCAGATATTAAGAGACCGTTAACGTCAAAAGGAGTTGATTTTGACTTCTTTTCAATAGCCTGTGATGAAAGCACGGACCTCTCCGACACAGCTCAGTTGCTGATTTTTCTGAGAGGGGTGGACGATGAAATGAATGTGACTGAAGAGCTACTTGACCTCCAGAGCCTTAAGGACCAAACAAGAGGAACAGATTTATTTGTTTCTGTTAGTTCTGCCATAGATGACATGAAACTGCCTTGGAACAAAGTTACTGGGATAATTACTCAACATAAGAAAGCATCTGAATGTACTGAACACGAGTCTTCAGGGCAAAGATGCAGTGGTGAACCAGCTTTATTCACACCTCAAAGCCTTTGGAACAAAGCTGCAACTTTTCCAAAAGCATTTGTCACAAACACCGCCCAATACCATTCATATTTTAGCGTTGCAGGAAATAATGAACAGTTTTCCACAGGATGATATCCGTGTGCAAACTAGCAGGTATGCAGCAGACATCGTATCTCTTGCTGGGGAGTTTAGACGGCGCTTTCAAGATTTTGCAGCTATTGAAAAGGAGATCACCCTTTTCTCCTCTCCATTCTCTGTTGACCCCGACAATGCTCCAGATCAGCTGCAGCTCGAGCTCATTGACCTGCATTGTGACAGTGAGTTACGCAGTCGGCACCAACAGCTCTCTCTTGTGAAATTTTACAGCCAATTGGACAAGAGCCGTTTTAAAGAGATTCGAACATTGGCAAAGAAAATGCTGAGCTTGTTTGGCTCAACATATTTGTGTGAGAAGACATTCTATGTTGTGAACCTTAACAAGAATCGCATGCGGACAAGACTAAGCGACTCTCACTTGCGTGATATTTTGCGCATCAAAACCACAGCCTTTGAAGCAGATTTAGCCTATCTGCTGCAGTCCAGATCTCAGTTTCACCCTTCACATTAGTGCAGGCAAGATTTTTTTCAGTTGAGATGAATACGTTGTAAAATCTCATTTAAAGGGAACCTGTCATCAACTTTATGCTAATCTCACTGAGGGCAGCATAAATTAGTGACAGAAATGCTGATCTCAGTGGTGTGCCCCTCATGAGCTAAAAGTAAGTGGTTGCTGAGAACCACCATCATAATCATTGCAGACTGAGCCTGGAAAAGAGTCAAATCTACCTGAGAAAAGTCCTGGTTATTCATAATCTGCTCTCCCCGTCCATCTGCTGATGATTGGCAGTTCTCTCCTAGAGAGAACGGGAACTTGGTAGAAGACTGTCAGTCATCAGCAGGCGGGCGGGAGAGCAGGAATTCATGAATAACCATGACTCTTCTCAGGTGGCCGTGACTCTTTCCCATGCCCAGTCTGCAATGATTGTAATGTTGGTTCTCGGCAACCACTTACTTTTAACTTATAAATGACAGACCGCTGAAATCAATTCACCTGTCTCTACTTTATTCTGCCTTTAGTATAGTATGGGCGGAATAAAGTTGATGACAGGTTCCCTTTAATGTCAGTTGGTCAATCAGTTATAAATATATTTGAACATATGTGTATACCTGGTGTTATGTTCCTGTTCACATTTTTGGAATTTAAAAGTTAACAAACAACCTTGTAATGTACTGTTTCTGACATATTTCTGCCTCCTGTTTTTTATATTGAAGGCAGAGTGATTTAACACCTGTTTAGATTTGTCATCCAAGTCACAAAATGAAAGGTATGCCATTTGCAATAAAATTTGCATAATGTTAATTTGCATGTAATTTTAATGGTTCAAAGAATGTTGGGCAAAATGGTTGGCCCTCGCAAACGTTCACTTCATCAAATCTGGCCCTCCTGAGCATAGGTCATCAATATAGGAAAGCCTGGACAACCCCTTTAAAATGCAGGAAAAACTATAAAAGTTTGGTATCATTGTAGTAGCACTGACCTGGAGAATGAAGGTAACAGGTCAATTCTACTGCATAGTGAACGCAATAAAAAATAAATAAAATAAAAAAATTAAAAAAAGCAAAACATAAAATAATTGAATTTTTTTCTAATTTCACCCCATTTGGAATTTTGTTCCCGCTTCTCAATACATTGTATGCAACTGTAAATGGTGCCATTAGAAAGTACAACTTGTCCTGCAAAAAATAAGCCCCTCATAAAGCTATGTGACTGGAAAAAAAAAGTTATGACTCTGGGAAGGCGGGAAGTGAAAAACGAAAATGCAAAATGACAAGGTCCTCTAAGGGTGGGTTACAAGCGTTACAAATTCAGTTGTAAAATGGTTATAACGCAAAATAACAGAATTTGTCGACAGGACTTTCTTTTCAGTCCTGGATAACGGAAACCAGACAAATCCATTCTGCTTGCCCATAGACCTCTATTATGACGGATCAAAATGGAATGTCTGCAAAGATTTCAGTTTTGAAATCTGCGTTACAAATTCCGTTATAACGGAAAACAATAATGTAATTCGTAACGCTGATGTGAACCCGTCCTAAGGGTTAATACAAGGCAATTACTAATGTGCTGTGATTATCCATATTGCTTCCTTTGCTGTCTCGATTCATTTTTCAACCACATTATACACTGTTAATTTCCAGGGGTTATAGCCACTGCTACAGCGCAGTTACGCCGTGGCTGGGACGGAAGCTGCGGTGCATGTCCATATTTCCAATCTGGTGGCCTATGTGTGCTCCCACGGTCCTGGCAACCAGAATGGATATATGGACAATCACAATAACTTAATACGTGCTTGTATTAACATGATAAATGCCATTGTCTGCCTATTATGCCATTGATAATATTTTGAACTGTTTGTTAATGGGTAATGGGTAGCCAGTGAAGGAACTAGCAGAAAAGAGAGGCAGAGGGCAGTGAGGGGAGAGATGGATTAACTGGGCAGCAGAGTTGAGGTTGAATTAGAAAAGTGCAAGTGTGAGGCAGCAGACTTGTGGGACTTGATAATGCATGGAGCCTTTAACTGTGATTGATAGGTTTGAGGTGTCGAAAGGTGATACATTCAGGTTTTTCAATGCTAAGTTTTAGAGGAGAATAATAAATAGCTGATATGAACACTGGGGAAGATTTATGAAACTGGTGTAAAGTAGAACTTGCACACGGAATGGTGTCTGTGTATTGCGGATCCGCAAATGCGTTCTGCAATACGGCAATGGGACACCTACGGTCGTGTGCAGGAGGCCTAATGGTTTGAATGGGGTTACTGATTTTTTTTTTCCATTTAGTTTTCATTATAAAAGGTTGCAAAATTGAGTAACATCTCAACATTTACCTTTTGCCCTTTTTCAACTTACCTGATATCTTTCCATGAGAGAAATGTCCTGTAAACAGGCCTTGGCACTCTCCTCTTCAGACATAAATGTTGCTATGAGAGTTTCCTGTTCTTCCACATCATTTTTCAGCCGTTGTATTTCCCTATTTATGGCTGCAAGCTTGTTCCTTAGTTCAGGGATGTCTTTTTCCTTAAGATCACTAAGCATTTGTCTAAGAAAAAAAGGGATTTTAAAAATACACATTATAACAATGCACTAGACTAGTTAGCCAATTACCAATCCTAGGTAATTTTATCAAGTTATTCATCCGATACCACTACATATATTTATTTTTTTCTTACAGTTTACCTCTATAAAGTATTTCTAAGAGACACTGCAGCACCCCAGTAAGACTGTCCTGCTATGTAAAACTGTTAATCACAGATCTGTTGTCATTTTAGGGAAGGGGTGCACAACTCATCACTGTCAAAGCAATGATTTGTGGCCCCTATCCTCCTGTCTTTTTGTGTTCCTCAGCGCTGTATTAGAGCTCTTGCAATCTAGCAGGCACAGGTCGGGTCCCTGGCTGCCAGTGAAAGCTGGGGACCCTAAGGAGAAGACAGAAGCAGCTTATTAACACTTCTGCATTTTCATGTGTTCGGTATATAGTGCACAATGAGCACACTATGCAGTGAATAAAGGTAGTGGCTATGCTGATTCCTCAACTGGACTATCAAATGATAGCCGACATCTTGGGCAAAGGAGAGCTGCAGGGTCTGCTCTGATCAGCTCTGCCTTTATCCAAAATGAGCTCATGAGGGACATATAATGTGCCCAAAAAATAATAATTTAAAAAATGAGTGTGTAAAAATACAGCTGGTATTCTCATACACCTGGTACGTGTTATATCAAAATATTATATTTATTAAAACATTAGTTCAGAATTCTGAGAGATTAGATGATAAAGGAATGAAAGGAATTATATAGTTAATGCATTCGATCAGCATCAAATTGCAATTTGTATTGGGTAATGGAATTTTCTCCATTATACTATACAGAAATAGCTATATTACAAGTAATGAGCTTGGATGCCTAATACAGGCTCAGGCTCATTACTGCAGTGGAACGCCTTCCTTGATTTCCACCGGGGGGTGGGTGGGTTCCAGCATGCTTCTGGGTATTCGGCTTCTCAGATGCCGTGGTCCCATTTTACCACGGTATCTGAGAGGTAAAATGTCAGCGATCGGCATTACCGCCGGTCCTGGACATTAGCCACGGGTGTCGTCTGTATGAAACAGCATGCACAGCTAGCTACGGCGCTCACTCCACTCTGGTATTGGCCTGATGCAAACAAGCGTCAATCAGCATTTCTTTTGTGAACCCCTGAAATAGAACAATGTCACAATGCAGCTGTTTTATGGGCGTTTTTATTACACTGGGGGATTACTACAGGAGGCGGCACCTTTACGAGTATATCATGACTGAGGAAGGAGTGGTTTCTTTGGCATCTACAGTATGTAGCAGTTCTGCAGGCCATGGGTGTTGGGTCTACTGTCCAGAAGTATTTGGACACAATTTTTGAAAACAAGGCCATCAAAATGTGATTGAAGTGTAGTGTTCAGCTTTAATTCAATGGGTTGAAACAAAATACTGCCTTTAGGAATTAGCATAATATTTACATAGTCCTCACAGGCTCAAAAGTAATTGAACAAACTAATATAATTATAGGGATTATTTATACCTGCCTAACTGGGAGTCATCAACTTGGCATATTGTGCTCACTTAGCCGGTTACCAAAAAGGTATGTACATTCAGATATATGGCAGGAACACAACTGGATGCACAAAGTAAAAAAAATTGCAGTAGGTCCTTATTATATGTGCCCAATTACGTTACAATAGATACAAAAGAAGAATTTGTGGAGAAAGCAAATACTATGTTGATATATGAGAAGGCAATATTTTAAAAAAAAAGGAGAGCTCACACTAAATTTCAGAAGCTCTGGGTGCCATGGCTCTATACACCAGTTAGCTCCTAGAAACCTACTTTGGCTAAAAATATATATGTGTTGAGGCCTTGGATGGTAGGCGCTTGCTTTCTCTTTGCATGAAGTCTCTGACATGATCTACATATGGGTAAATAGGGATAGATGTTCTTTGATATACGGAAGTCCAAATAAAAATTCTAGTTTAGTTTTTTCATTAAAATATGCTTGTATGGAGGGGGCATGGCTTGGCACGCTACAGACAGGCCGTAAAGATCTCGGCTCCTGCTACTAACTTTATAATCCCTGGTCATCCATGGGAACCATGAGCTGACTTTCACCCATTTCAGCACCTGTATCTTGAAGGCACTCAATCTGACCCTTTTGGACGATTTTGGGAGTGAAGGTTAGGTTAGCCATACTTCGGCCTACAGCAGAGGAGAAGCCATGATCCGGATTTACTAGCTCCAGTGCCGCAGCACATCAGGACAATGAGGTAGCTCCAACCTCCCCTCACTCTGAACCCCCAAACTGCACCAAGATTGCTGGCAAACAAACCATCAACCTGGTCGGACGCCCCCCAGACATCTGGCCGCAACACAGCCTACTTCCAGCAGATAAGCCGTGGACTCAATGTCCAGACATGGAGCCATATGGTCCGCTCCTCAGCGTAATTAAAAAATCCTCCCCACCGAGCAGCCTCAAGATTTCCCAACCAGGGATATTTTATTAATTAATATATACTGTATATATTGGCAGCACTACCGCTGCCCTGATCTGGTGTGTGACAGGCCATATTAGATACTGTTGATAAGATTGCATTACTAGGAGAGGACAGCTACAACAGCAGCAATATCAGCATTCTCCCACTGTTATTGCTGATAGGCTATATCATTTTATTCCCTCATCCATCTGGAAGACTGGAAGAAGTGATACTCCATTTTTTTTTTTTTCGGATTTCCAACTGCAAATCTACATGGTTCAGCTAACGCTTTCCCTCACCATTAAATAACCAAGTTTGTAATGTAATTACTCCATCCCTCTAAACAGGGGACTCAGCCTAGACCTACCACAAATACTCCTCATAATGGTCAAAGTCTGGCCAAAAAACTCCCCAATTCGACCTTCACCAAACAACCAGTGCTCCACAAGTTGACATGAATAAGTTCCTTAAAAAAAAAAAAAAAAAAAAAAAAAAAAAAAAGGCTGAAATCTCCATCCGATTATCCCGATGGGCAAGAATGTGATTCAGAACAATTCAATAATTGCATGGGAGTGGCAGCGATCAAAGATAAGCCCATTTCTAGATCTTTCATAACTCGCCTCAAATCTGCTTAAGCCCCTAACGCTAAGAACATTGCTGAAATCAAATAAGACTTTTAACATATGGGTCACAAAACTGCAGTTTCACTATTCAGTTAAGATGGCTGCCACTGCCCTACCCCTGAGGCCCCCCAAAAGTGTCAGTAACCAGAGCCCTCCCCCTAAAGGGTTAATCTCCTGCAGCACAAAGGGGTCATTTCATTTATACACTGAGCAGATGGCAGATCTCCCTTACCTGGTCTGCTGAACCAACTCTGCATCCTCCAGCTCTGCTGAGTGAGGGAGCGTCTGCCAAGCGCAGGGACAGGGAGAAGTGCACACAGCCAGGGCTGTGGAGTCGGAGAGTCGGAGTCAATTTTGGGTACCTGGAGTCGGAGTCGGCAAAAAATGAACCGAATCCGACTCCTACTAAATTTAAATTGGAATAAAAAATAAAAAAAAGCAAGTTTAAATGTCCGAATTCATAAACAGTTATAATTAATGACTTCTCTACTGTAAGAATAAAGGCCAATGCATGCAGTGCCTCACGTAACCGCAAAACAAACGCGTTCAGTGATGTGAGGAAGATTAATATAAACCATTTCTAGGTTTTACAGATTTTGTTTTTGGTTCATATAGATAAGCTTTGTTTTTGTTCTAAAACAACCAAATTTTTTTGACTTGTAAAGTTCCTGATGTTTATGCCTGCTGCTACTATCCAGCCACTTGATTAAAAGAAATGAATAAAACTGTTGTTTTCATTGTGTTTGTCTTTTGCTTAAACTGTTCAATACAGTAGACTGTTGGCTTCCCAGCCAGTAGTCATTTGGTAATGACATGTATGTTGCCTTTCTTTCCTTCAAGGAATGTATAAAATACATTCGCATATTAAATACAGAGGAGTCTGAGTCGGAGTTACAAAAAACTGAGAAGTCGGAGTCGGAGCATTTATCTACTGACTCCACAGCCCTGCACACAGCCCAGGCACTGTTATCAGCTGCTGGGGAGGACCTGGCTTTAATCATTTACTTACAGTCCCTGGCTGTCAGCAATGTGACCTTGCAGGCTGCCTGCTTCTGCATCCTCCGTCCTTCAAACACATAGACGGACCTTGCTTAGCAACCTTATTTTAAGCACAGGTAAAAGTAGGCAGTACAGGGAACAGAAATTTGGAATTAAGGGGTGATTGAATACACAGTGAAAAGTTGAAATAGGGCCTCCAAGGAGATATTAATCACCACAATCCAAGACAAAAATACAACAGTTATACTTTAACCCCTTAGGGACATAGCCTTATTTCACCTTAAAGAGGACCTTTCACCGATTATGACACTGTGAACTAAGTATACAGACATGGAGAGCGGTGCCCGGGGATATCACTGCACTTATTATTATGGGACCATACGGGAATACTTGCAGGTCCTGGGTCTTATGGTAGCCTCTTTCGAGGCCTTTCCATATGCCCAGTTTCACGCTCACCTGGCGCAACAGGAGATCCTTTACCTTTCAGCGGGTTCGGGCAGCTCTCCCTTGGTGGCTGTTCCCGATGAACCTGAGGTCGGGGAGATCCTTTCTTACATTCTCCTGGACGATCGTCACCACCGATGCCAGCATCCTGGGTTGGGGTGGCATTCTCCAGTCTCGCACGGTTCAAGGTATTTGGTCGGCGGCAGAGTCTCGCCTTCCAATCAACTTTCTGGAACTGAGGGCGATTTTTTCCGTTCTCTCTCTCCCATTGGACCTCTCTCCTTGCGGGCCTCCCAGTGAGGGTTCAATCGGGCAATGCCACGGCCGTGGCCTACATCAACCATCAGGGCAGGACCCGCAGTCGGATGGTGATAAGCAGTTTACATTCCAGGAGTGGACAACTGGACAGCGGACTTTGTAAGCCGCAACAAGGTGGATCCAAGCGAGTGGTCTCTGCATCCAGAAGTATTCGAAGAAATCTGCCACAGATGGGACCGTCCGGATGTGGACTTAATGGCGTCCAGGTTCAACAACAAGCTCCCAGTGTTCCTGGCTCGCGCCCGAGATCCGAAGGCGTACGGATGGATGCGCAGGTGTCTCCGTGGCAGGACTTCAGCCTCCTCTGTTTTCCTCTCCTACCAAAGGGTCTACGCAGGATCGAGGCGGAAGGGATTCCGACCGTTCTCATCGCCCCAGAGTGGCCTCGCCGTGCGTGGTTTTTTGGACGTGGCTCGGATGCTGGCAGACGCCCCATGGCCTCTTCCCGACAGACAGGACCTACTGTCTCAGGGCCCGCTCTTCCACCAGAATTTACGGTCTCTTCATTTAACGGCGTGGCTGTTGAAACCGCCATCCTGATGAAGAGGGGGTTCTCGGATTCAGTGATTAGGACCATGATCAGACCGAGGAAGTCTTCTTCCTCCCGGATTTACTATCGTACCTGGAAGGCCTTCCTGTCCTTTTGTGAGAGTTCGGGGTTCCCTCCCCTTCGTTTTTCCATCTTGATGGTACTGTCTTTGCTTCAGTCTGGGCTTGTGCAGGGACTGTCGCTTAGTTCCCTGTAAGGTCAGGTTTCGGTGCTGGCCGTCAGAGGTCCCTTGCTCTTAAGGGTCCGGTGATGACCTTTCTTCAGGGGGTGGCGCATTCGGTTCCCCGTATGTTCCCCCTTTGTCTCCTTGGGATCTCAATTTGGTTCTGCGCGCTCTGCAGTCGGCCCCCTTCGAGCCTTTGAGGAAGGTCTCTCTGACTGTTCTCATCTGGAAAGTGGTCTTCCTTGTGGCCATAACTTCTAATACAGCTACATAGCGTAGTGATTACAGTTCTGGACTATTATGCAGAAGCTGTGAGTTCAAATCCCATCACAAGCTTTTAAATCAGACTGGTGTCGAAGCTGGCCGCTCTTTCCTGTCAGGAGCCTTTCTGGTTTTCCACCAGGATAAGGTTGTGCTCCGTCCGGTCCCCTCCTTTTTGCCCAAAGTGGTCTCTCCTTTCCACCTTAATGAGGATCTTGTCCTGCCTTCCTTTTGTCCTTCTCCGGCTAACCCCAAGGAACGCACTCTGCATTCCCTGGATGTCGTACGGGCCCTGAAGGTGTATCTTGCGGCTACTGCTTCTGTCCGCCGTTCATGGCGCTCTGGATCTGCTCGGCTATTTCCGCGGCTTATCGCGCTTGTGGTAGAGTTCCCCCGGCTAGGATTACCGATCACTCCACTAGGGCGGCGGGGGCTTCCTGGGCAAGACACAATCGTGCCTCTGCGTCTCAGCTGTGTAAGGCGGCCACCTGGTCGTCCTTACATACCTTTACAAATTTTTATCAGTTGCATTCACTGGCTTCGTCTGATGCGGTCTTTGGCCGCAGGGTTTTGCTGGCTGTGGTTCCTGTTCGACCGTTGGGCGTTCCTCCTGGCAGTGCTGATGTTTTTTCCTACCCCATGGACTGCTTTTGGACGTCCCATGGTCTGTGTCCCGCAATGGAAACACACCTGTAAAATCTTTTTCTCGTCTTTTCCATTGGGGGACACAGCTCCCACCCATTATGCCTGTTGCAGGAGGGGTCTTTAGTTCAGTTTTCTGTTTATGGTTGGACCTTATGGCTTGGTCCGATTGTTTCCATGATTTTTTCTTGCTCCTTCTCCTACTGCTTGTGCAACGCCTGAGTTCCTCCTGGTGAAGTCGGGGGGTATAGCCGGAGGAGCTCTTTCATTTGCATAGTGTCCCTCCTACTAATACCTAAGCTATACCCATGGTCTGTGTCCCCCAATGGAAAAGACGAGAAAAAGATTTTACAGGTAAGTTTCACAAAAAATCTCCTTTTTCTTCTTGTGTACTGCACATCACAACCTGTTCTCACACATTCCCTAATAGCTAATAATATAATATATAATAATAATAATATAGTGTGTTATTAGGTTGATTCCCAATCTAAAAGTCACTGGTTCGAATCCAATAGCTGCCATTAAGTAGATTTCCCAAGAAAAGAGAAACAGCATCATCCAGCTCATTGATAGCGGTAACTCGGCCAAGAAAATTGCCAAACTGAATCATGTGAGTGCCATGACCATTGGAAGAATATGACATGAAGTTCGTCCATCCATTTCAAAGCCAAGAGGTGGACATCCAGGCAAAATATTAGAGTCAAAAAGTCGGCTCATCTGCATAACTAATCATATGCTAAATATTTGCAAGTCCAATTTATGTATGAGATAGCCAAGATGTTTGTTTATAAAATGATGGTAGTCTCACATTTAAAGATGCAGTGGACGGAGCATGTGAGCGTCTGACGTAGGACGCTAGGCTAGCTGCCGCTTGTAGGAGGACGCCGAGGGCAATATGGACGAACATGCCAGCTGAGGACGCCGTGGGTGCCGAAACTGAGAGCCTTTATGAGATGAGAGCTGGAGCGGCGTTGTTGGCAGTGTGATGTGTGCTGCTGTGTGAGCGCTGTTTGGGGGCTGGAACCTGATAAAAGCTGAAGCCAACGCTGGAGGCTGCAGTAATGTTTGTTATACATGGTCTAATATGATGAAGTATATAGACTACTAAGCGCAGCAAGTACACCGTGCTAGTCATATTGCTAGTTGTGGTGCGTTTGGTGGAGGAAAAGTTTTTTTTTTTCCCAGTAAAGAAGTCTCGGTACTGAGGTGGTACTATTACAGACGCGGTGTAGGAGTGGGGTTGGAAAGTGGATATTAGTGGCACCAGGACACTCTGCGCCATGTGAGGATCCTACAAAAATATTCTCTGTGAAAAAAGTAGGCGAGAGTGGATGTAAATTAGGAGTAAGGGGTGAAGATAAGTTGTTGGCAATAGTACAGTTACTCTGATATAATGGGTGGACTTTGATATGATCACCTTTGTATCAGGTTTTTGGTTTTCGCTATAAGTCCCCTTAAAAACTCCTTTGTGGTCTAATCCCTTCTAACCCCTACCTAACTGTTTGGATTTACCATGGACTAACGCTTTATATATTAACTAGCTCCTGCACCTGCTCTCAACTAATATTAAGAAAGCGATTCCGGATAGATCCTACACCATTATCTGTGGACTGCATGAACTGTAACAACATTAACAACTTACTAACTGGACTGTTTTGTTTGCTCTTTTTTTCAGTTTTTTCTCTTCCCTATATTCACTAATACTTGGATGTTCCAGATAATTCTCCCCGATTCTTTTTTTTTTTTTTTTCGGGAAACTAAGCCGTATGTGGTGATTGCTCGGATTAACTGTTTGGACTATCTCTAGTAACACTGATAAGTTATGTGTACTATCGCAACAGAGTTCTCTTATGTTGGGGAAAATTTGTAATATAGATTGAATTGTTGGGTAAATAGCTGAAATAGCCGCGAGAACGGGAGGGGAAGAGCTGGGGAGGAGGGAGAAAGGCAAGTAGGAAAGGTGGAGGGGGCGAGATAGGAGAAAGGTAGAAAAAATAAAAATTATATATATATATATATATATATATATATATATATGTGTGTGTGTGTGTGTGTGTGTGTGTGTGTTAGGCGCTTACAATAGTACAGTGAGGAATACCATGGACAGTAGGAAAATAAAGCGCAGTCGGTTGTGGTGTGCTGGAAGCGAGGATGAGGTAGGCCTGAGAAAGAAGAGGGCCCACCCAGGAAAAGAATAGAAAGGAAATAAGTGTTAATAAGTGGTGTGGTGGGAGGGTCATGCAGCTCTGACCTCGGACGGTAGAGGAGCCAGGTAGGGGGAGTGCCTTAAGTTGGCTGGAGGCAAACCAGCCCCTCCCACAAATCCAGGCAAATTGCCTTAATACTTGTGTTAGGCGCTTACAATAGTACAGTGAGGAATACCATGGACAGTAGGAAAATAAAGCGCAGTCGGTTGTGGTGTGCCGGAACCGAGGATGAGGTAGGCCTGAGAAAGAAGAGGGCAAAATTGAAGTAAACAAGTTTATTTACAGACAACCAATACATACGCATTTTATCAACCAGGCATGTTTTTGAAAGCATCCCTTAATTCTTGTACTGGGTTAGGTATGTACCGTGAGTAAGCGGATGACTTCCAGCGCCCCAATGTTTTGATAACATGAGTTGGGATGCTTACACTGGAGGCTGTGGACGCGGCTCCTATACGAAAAGGAGTGCCCTGAGTAGTTGGCTGGGTTGAGGCCCAGTTGTGTGAGTGAAGACCTGACGTAGGTCATGAAGGTTATAGTGGTGAGTACTGAACCTTGCAGCTGTAGTAATGGCTGTGAGGGTACAAAGTTATGATGCTGTAGGTAGGCATCAAGAACCCTGACTGGACACCATCTGTTGTGCGTGGGATAGTACGGAATGTTTATGGGTATGCGCTGACTGTTTTTGGAGTGAGGTAAGGTCAGGATGTAATGATCCATGTGTTTTATCAAGTGGGAAAAGAGGAGGAAAGGAGTAGTTTGGGTCGTGGCGGCAGTAGTGAATTCTCTCGGCCTCAGGAAACCATAGAAAGCCAAGTATATTGTTGTTTTGATGATACAGTTTGTATTGGTGTCAAATGGTTTTGAGTCAAGCAGGTTGGATAATGCTTTAAAGATATGGTTATCTATGGGAAGCCTCTGGGCTGTATGTGAGGGTTCTGCTTTCTGAATACCTGAGTATGGTCTTGATTTGGTGAGAGGCCATGAAACTGTTATTTGGTTGTAAGATTAGCATGTGGTGTTGAATGCCGGTGAGATAGAGTTTGATGGTGTTATATGACATTTTAAGTTTAAGGTGGCAGAAGGAAGCAACCCCCAAAAAAGAAGTCATAACAAATGGTTGCGTGATGTTATGTTCCAAAAGGAATCTTTTGAATAGTGTGAAAGCTCTGCTGTATGTTTTGTGTGTATTGTCTGAAAGTGCCAATTGGGACAATGTCCTGCTATGCTGCATGATGGTTTCTAGTCCAGTATGAGTTGTTGAAATGTTGGGGTGACTGTGGCTGTGGGCGCCGCTGACGCGAGAGCCTGATGAAACGCCTGAAATTTAAAGCGAGACAAACTGTCAGCAGTTGTGTTACACACCCCTGGGACATGGAAACAACATAGGAAAAAATTATGACAAGCTGCCAACCAAGTGACTTTCCTCAGAAATCTCATGATCGTAAGGGATTTGGAACGACCTTTGTTAATGATGTGACAGGTTGCCTGGTTGTCTGAGTAGCAACGAACTGGCATGTTTGCCCATAAATGACCCCACGCTACGGCAGCCGACACGATGGGATAGATCTCAAAAAGAGCTGAGGAAAACCCTTCCAACTCCTGAACTGCTGAAGGCCAGCTGCCCCAAAGCCAATCGTTCCCAAATATTGCTGCAAAGCCAGTGGTAGATGCCGCATCTGACCAAATGGTGGGAGATGAGTCAGTCAGTGGAGGGAGGAACATGCTTTTACCATTCCAAGTGGATAAAAATCTCTTCCACATGTTTAGATCTGCCGTAGCTTGGGCATCCAGGGACAACCTGTGCGTGTCGTGTAGAAAAAGTGGAAAAAAGATGCAATAGTCGTGATATAAAGGACCGGCCTTGAGGTATGATTCGCATGGCAAAATTTAGTGATCCCAGCAGGGACTGTAGTTCTTTGCGGTCGCAAGTACCGAGCTGGAGGTATTTGTTTATGTAAGTGAGAGGGTTCGATATCTTGTCGTGTGGCAGGCTTGCTTGCATGGTAGCGGAGTCTAATTGGATGCCCAAAAAAGTGATAACCGTGTCTGGCCCCTCTGTTTTCTTGGGGGAGATAGGTACCCCTAGTTGCTCAAACAGCTTAGTGGTGGCTTTGAGACTAGTAGGAGAGGAAGTGTTTTCCTCTATCAGTAGGAAATCATCAAGGTAATGTAATACCGTAGGGCACCTGGCTATGTTTAATAGCAACCAGCACAATGCCTCGGCAAACGTGTCAAAAATAGCTGGGCTACTTTTGGACCCAAAGGTTAACCGGGAGAAAAAAATAGTAGTTCCCGGACCACTTGATGCCATGCAGGTGCCACAGTGTAGGGTGGATTGGTAGTAATTTGAAGGCGTTTGTGATGTCTGTCTTACTGAGCCAAGCTCCAACCCCTGCTTGTATGATAGCGGTAATGGCGTGATCTATGGTGGTGTATTGCAGGAAGAATTCCTCAGAGGGGATGAGGGAATTGAGACTGGGGTCGGCCGAAGAGTGGGGTGATGATAAGTCAATGATGAGTCTCTGTTTTTGGGAAGATTTCCCTGTGACAATACCAATGGGGTTGGTGCGCCATTCTGCGAATGGGGAGTTTTGAAAGGCCCCAATACAAAGCCCTCAGCCACTTCCTGAGATATGAGGGTGTCAACCGCTGTGGAGTTGTGTTGGGCGGATTGTAGATTGGGGCATTCCAGAGTTCCTATTGGTAAGTGCAGGATACCTGTATGGAAGCATTCTGTTAAAAAACGGGCATATTGATGGACGTTAGGTAAGGCTTGGAATACAATTTATTTGGACACATGGTCTTTGCATGTGCCCTAAAACATTTTGTACAAACATGCAACAGTCTACATCCACTGTAATTGAAGGACCCAACATTGAAATTATTACATATCTGGAACTTGCTGAGGGCGTCCCAGTTTGTCTCGTGACGACTTCTCTGGAACCCCAGAGGAACTGGCTCCTTGCGTGGGGGCATGTTTCTCCGCCATGTTGGGACAAAAATTGGTAGTATGGGCTGTGGAGGAGCAGTATGCACAAGCCGACGTTCTTAGACCTGCAAAGTGTCTGCAAAAAATGACGGTATCGATCCTTCCCCAGTTGGATCGTATTCCGTACTGGGAGAAGGCTCCAGACACTTTCGCAGAAAAAGACCTATGGCAGTCATAAAAAGCTAACCCACCATATTTGTTGTCCAGCTTGTGCATATAGAGATCAAACTCCTCTCTCCTATTGGGATAGACCGCACAGATGACGTCCCTGTAAATACTAAAGGCTAGTACAAATTCAGGGATAGTCAGTTTCCTGTTTAGGCGGGCATCCCTGGACCTGACAACAACAGAAACATCATCATACGCATATGTTTTGTTCTCAACAATATCCTGGGAGGCAATCAATAGGGAAGCCAGGTTGACGTCCTTACCTTCCAGGATATCCCTTTTTATATGTTCCGGTATCATATGAGCCGGGCTAACTTCCTGGTCATCCAAGTTGATGGTTGGAGCAACTAACGGCAAGCCGGCTGGTGCTTGTGAAGCCACAGCAGGTGGCCCTGCCAGAGAAAGAGCCGTGGTGACAGACTCAAGTTTCTCCAGCCTGGAGTTGACTTTGCTCATGGACGCCATGAGTGAGGATAACATGGCATGTATGTCCCCTGAGTTGGACTGGCTATCGTGCATGAAATATGCTATGAATAAGTGCCGACCAGAACACAACCAAATGACGATGTTTATGAAGACCGGGAATGGTGTGCGAACGATCGCTATGCTGTGGACCTTATTATGATGTGTATCATGTAATGTTCTGACGCAGTACCTCTGTGACTCTCCCGCCTGCTGAGACAGGGAATCGGGATCACATCTCTGTGTATCCCTGACCCCTGTCGTTAGTGGCGTGCTGTTGTCATGGAGCGGGTACTGTTGTCATGGAGCGGGTATGCTGATGGGTCTGGACAGAGGGGCATATGCGATTAACTGGCCGTGATACCCCCCTGATACGGACATTTGCGTCGTGGGGTGGTGCATGGCCGCCAATCCCCCGTGTGTGGAGATCACAGATATACGGAGTAATCACACAAAGGGCTAACAATTGAAATGTAAGTGTTCCACAGAACCACATATATTCACATTCGCTATACCCCCCTGCCTGCAGCAGGATAGTAGTGCTGAGGGCGATCCCACGGAGGAATCTAAAAGGCCCTTTGCATGGACAGATTATAGGGGCAACTTATCAGGAACAAACGTCATGCGGAATGGTCGTACACTGATCACTCGATACAGACCACGCTCAATCATAACTTCTATGCAGCAAATAAGTTGTCCCTACATCAGCCCGTGCCGCGCATGCGCAGCGCCCTAGCGCCAGCCGAACCCGGCAAGACAACCACACACACTGCCGGCCTGCGCACGCGCAGATCGCTAGACCCAGGAAACGCCCCTGACGTCATCAGCCGCGCGATGGGAAGCCAGGAGGCACGGAACACTACGAGGAAGAGCAGTACCCACATCGGCGTACGTGCCGACAGCCTCCCGCATGACATGAAGCAGCCGAACAACTGAAAAAGACGCGAAGTTTGAAAAGTGCAAGTGTACAGGGGAACCATGGAGCGAGGCCCCGTGCTGTACCATGCGCCGTGGAAACCCGATCCAGGCGCTGACTTACAGTTAGGAGTCCCAGGGACGTGACCTACGGCGAAACCGGGTAAGAACTGGGCGGACGGAAGAAATGGCCTGCAAGAGAAATCCTGGGCACAGCTGGCGCAGAACCTCATGCAGCTCTGACCTCGGACGGTAGAGGAGCCAGGTAGGGGGAGTGCCTTAAGTTGGCTGGAGGCATATAGGCGCATGCATATATATATATATATATATATATATATATATATATATATATATATATATATATATATATATACATACACACACACACACACACACACACAAAGATGCCCTCAAAGAAAAAAGATGAACAGCGGGCTCCTGCCGGTGCCAGTAGTAGGAGATCAATAACAGGCGAGATCAAAAACAGCATAATTTAAATAAATACCTGACTCCCAATTCCCCAGTCTCTACTCCTCCACAGAAGAAAAAGGGGATACATACAGAAGTATATACCATGACACAGGAGAATGGGAATGTGGGCAATACGGGAGTAGGATTTTTTGAGCCGGCTCCAGAGATGGATGTAAAAATGATGAAGGAGATATTTCAGACCGTCTCTAGGACGGAAAATACAAAGGGGAGTATAGTGACGTAGATTGGGGCAGTACAAGTCGATGTCAGTATAATCCGAGGGGATATGGAGAAAATAAGAGCGATTACATGAGATGGAAAAAAGGATTCCTGCTATTCGGTAGAGAAGTTAGAGAAAGAGGTGTTATGTTTGAAAGAGTTAAATACTAAGATGGAACAAAAAATAATATATCAGGAAGATAGATCGAGGAGGACAAATATACGATGTGTAGGGATTCCAGAACGGGAGGAAGGGACCAACAGTGTTGATTATATGGAGCGATGGATAAAAGGAAATTGTACTGAGGGTATTCTCTCTCCTATGTTCTCTATTGAAAGAGCACCTAGGGTTCCCGCAAAAAAAAGGGTCCCAGGGGATTATCCCAGACATATGCTGGTGAAATGTCTACTCTCCAAGGGTCGGGATGCAATACTAGCAGATGCTAGAGTTTCTGATAAATATCAAATACAAGGGGTAAAGAGAAGATTATTTCCAGATTATTCGGAAGACACTAATGCACGCAGGAAAGAGTATATAAGCGTAAAAAAGAGATTAAGGGAGAGTAGGTTTGAAGTATAGTTTACTCTTTTACTCTTTCCTGCAAAGCTAAGAGTGGAATATAAAGGACAGGCTGAATTCTTTCAGACACCAACCGATGTAGATGAATGGTTAGATAGGATGGACAGCAGAGGAGGTTAGAGTATGGGGGAGGTTGGGGAGCCATTATGCTGAGTAATGGAGCTGCCTTGTCCCTCTGGGGAGCTACCCAGGAGGGGGGGGGGGGGGGGGGGGGAGTTCTTTTTGGAGAAGTTTTTTTTCTTCTTTCTTTCTACTTCCCCCTCCGCTAGATGGTTAGGTTTGTTTCGTTAAATGTGAGAGGTTTGGGGGAAAGGATAAAGAAACATGCTGTCTTTGAGTGGATTAGGAGGTTCTTGCAGGTTCTGCCTCCAAGAGACTGTCATGGTCTTACCTTCTTGCTGTTCTCCTTCGTTTGACATGTGCTGGCGGCCATCTTGGTTTCTGGGTTTCTTGTAGCCTCCCACCCTGCGGCTTCTCCTTCCCACTGGGAGGAGCTGGATGCCTAGCTCATATATATAGGAGGTCTGTGGCTTCAG
This sequence comes from Bufo gargarizans, assembly GCF_014858855.1. NCBI lineage: Eukaryota > Metazoa > Chordata > Amphibia > Anura > Bufonidae > Bufo > Bufo gargarizans. The sequence goes on from NW_025334307.1 coordinate 362,520, forward strand.
TTCCTTGCTTGGTCCTCCTGTGTTCACATGCTTCTAAGACTGCTGCTGCTTCTGGTTCCTGATCCTGGCTACGTCTGACTACCCTGCTGGTTCCTGATCCAGGCTACGTCTGACTACCCTGCTGGTTCCTGATCCAGGCTTCGTCTGACTACCCTTCTGGTTCCTGACCTCTGGCTTCGCAAGACCCTGCTTCGGTTTAGCCATCCGTTTGGACTTTTGCCTTACAGCTTGATTTTCAATAAAGCCTTCTTATTTCCACTTATCTCTTGTTGTACGTCTGGTTCATGGTTCCTTGACATTAGGACCAAGCCATGAATTCTGACGGTACAGGGCCATCCTCGCTACCTACGCTGGTTGCCAGACTTGATCAGCAGGATCACCTGTTGGGTCGGTTCGCTGTGGCGTTGCAAACCCTGCTTGAACGCACGGCTCATTTAGCTTCCGTTGCCGATGGGTCGGTTGTCGCTCCTGGGCCCGCTCCTACTGCCGCTCCGGTTGTTGCGCCAGAGTCTACCCCGACACCTGTTGCTGCGCCTGCGGTGTTTCGGGGTATGACCGGTTCTGCTCCCCTTCCACAGCGCTTTGGGGGAGAGCCAACTCAGTGCCGAGGTTTCCTTAACCAGGTGGGCATTTATTTCGAGTTGGTGCCACATGCCTTTCCTACTGAGAGATCAAAGGTGGGCTTCTTGATCTCGCTGCTCTCGGACAAGGCCTTGGCCTGGGCCAGCCCTTTATGGGAGAACAACAATCCGGTGGTTGCCGAGTTTTCCGGTTTTGTTGCTTCTCTTCGGAAGGTATTCGATGTGCCGGCTCGTGCTGCCTCTGCTGCGAAGCTCCTTATGTCCATCAGACAGGGTTCACGATCCGTAGCTGAATACGCCATTGAGTTTCGTACCCTGGCAGCAGAGATGGGCCAGAATAATGAGGCTCTAGTCGCTGCTTTCTCTCATGGTCTCTCGGATGCCTTGAAGGATGAGGTTGCAGCTAAGGACCTACCAGTGGAGCTCGAGTCTCTTATTTCTTTCCTGATTTTGATTGACACCAGACTCAGGGAGAGACCTTCCTTTAAGGAGAGCCTGCGGAGGCCTTCTAACAGATTGGCGCCTACGTTTGCTGTCCCACCCATGCCTCCCTCTCCTCCCACGCCTCCTGGGGATGACTTGTCTGGGGGTGAACCCATGCAGCTGGGGTTTGCTCGTCTGTCCGAGGGGGAGAGGGCACTCCGGAGACGCGAGGGCCGATGCATGTACTGTGGTCTCGGTGGGCATTTTCGGTTGGCATGCCCGAACCGTCCGGGAAACGCTCGCACCTGAGATCCTGTCGGGGGCAGATCTTGGGTGGAGTCTCCTCGTCCCCGGTTTCCCGTGTTGACAAACCACTGATTACTGTTGTCCTCTCCTGGGTCGGGGGCTCGGTGACGACCCAGGCGTTGGTGGACTCTGGTGCTGGTGGTTTGTTCATTGATAGTGTGTTCGCTGCCGCCAATTCCATTCCTCTGCAGCCTCGAGGTTCCCCACTGGCTCTTGAGGCGATAGACGGCAGACCCCTTCTGCCGCCACACGTGACTCATGAGACCCTTCCAGTGGGGATGGCCATTGGTGCCGTTCACAGAGAGTCGGTCTGTTTCCAGGTTATTTCGTCTCCACACTACTCGGTGGTCTTGGGGTACCCCTGGCTCCAGAAGCATAATCCGACTTTCAATTGGAGATCGGCCGAGATCCTCTCGTGGTCACCGCAGTGTGGGGCTAGTTGCATCCATGGGTCTGTCAAGTTGCTGTGTACTTCCTCGGACTCTCTGTTGCCTCCTGAATACGAGGAGTACCGGGATGTATTCGATAAGGTGCGTGCGGTTGCCCTACCTCCGCACCGCCCATACGATTGTGCCATAGAGTTACAATCTGGTGCCGTTCCTCCTCGTGGCAAAGTCTATCCACTGTCGGTAGCGGAGAATGAGGCCATGGAGGAGTACGTGAGGGAGGCACTTTCACGCGGACACATTCGCAAATCCTCGTCCCCGGCAGGGGCTGGATTTTTCTTTGTGAAAAAGAAGGGCGGTGAGTTGAGGCCTTGCATCGATTACAGGGGTCTCAATCGCATCACGATCAAGAACGCTTACCCGATACCCTTGATTTCCGAGCTGTTCGATCGCCTCAAAGGGGCCACGGTCTTTACCAAACTCGACCTGAGGGCGGCATATAACCTGGTAAGGATCAAGGCGGGCGATGAGTGGAAGACCGCGTTTAACACCAGGACCGGTCATTATGAATCCTTGGTTATGCCCTTTGGGTTGTGCAATGCGCCCGCAGTCTTCCAGGAATTCATCAACAATGTTTTCCGTGACCTGTTACAGCAGTGTGTGGTGGTCTATTTGGATGACATCTTGGTATATTCTGAATCCATGGAGGCCCACATTCTGGATGTCAGACGAGTGTTGCAACGGTTACGAGAGAACAAGCTGTTCGGTAAGCTTGAGAAATGCAAATTTCACCGATCCCAGGTAACCTTCTCAGGTTACATCATTTCCGCTGAGGGGTTCTCCATGGATCCTGAGAAGGTTTCGGCTGTCTTACAGTGGCCCCAGCCCAGTGGTCTTCGTGCCCCGCAGCGCTTTTTGGGCTTCGCCAATTATTATCGGAAGTTCATCAGGGACTTTTCCATGCTAGCCAAGCCTCTCACGGATCTGACCAGGAAGGGCAGTAATCCCCAGGTCTGGCCGCTCGAGGCCATCCGAGCTTTTGAGGCTCTAAAGTCCGCCTTTGTGTCGGCTCCGATTCTGTCGCATCCCAACCCTGGGTTGCCTTTTGTCCTCGAGGTGGACGCGTCTGAGACGGGAGTAGGCGCCCTCCTGTCTCAGCGTAGAACACCAGAGGGTCCTCTGCTTCCTTGTGGGTTTTACTCCCGGAAACTGTCTTCCGCGGAGTGCAACTATCAGATTGGTGACAGGGAGTTATTGGCCATCGTGCAGGCCCTTAAAGAATGGAGGCACTTGCTCGGTGGTTCCGGTTCTCATCCTGACGGACCACAAGAATCTGACCTACCTCTCTGAGGCCAAGAGATTGACACCACGTCAGGCCAGATGGGCTCTGTTCTTGTCACGTTTTAATTACGTGGTCTCCTACCTACCCGGTTCCAAGAACATCAGAGCGGATGCCTTATCACGGCAGTACTCCGAGCTGTCCGGGGAGGAGTCGATTCCGACTTCGGTCATACCTCCGAATCAGATCCTGGCCGCCATTCGCACCAGCCTGACCTCTCCCCTGGGTGAGCAGATTTTGGCGGCTCAATCTGGTGCTCCCTCTGGGAGACCCAACGGCAGATGTTTTGTGCCTGAGGAGTTGCGCACTCGGTTGTTGCGAACCTACCATAACTCCAAGGCCGCGGTGCATCTTGGAAAGAATCAGCTGTCCTGGGCTGTTTCACGTCTGTTCTGGTGGCCTTCTCTACGTTCCGACATCGCTGCATATGTAGCGGCATGCTCCGTTTGTGCCCAGAGTAAGTCCCCTCGGCACCGTCCGTTGGGCCTTTTGCAACCCATAGCCACCGGGGAGCGTCCATGGTCACACCTGGGGATGGATTTCATTGTGGACCTCCCTGCATCCCGAGGCCATACGGTCATTCTCATGATTGTGGATCGGTTTTCCAAAATGTGCCACTGTGTTCCTCTCAAGAAGTTACCCTCTGCACAAGAGTTGCCACGATTTTTGCCAGGGAGGTCTTCCGGTTGCACGGTTTGCCCAAGGAGATTGTGTCGGATCGGGGGAGTCAGTTTGTGTCCAGGTTCTGGCGCTCCTTTTGCTCCCAGTTGGGGATTCATCTCTCTTTCTCCTCGGCCTACCACCCTCAGTCCAATGGGGCCGCAGAACGATCCAATCAGGCCTTGGAGCAATTCCTTCGTTGCTATGTCTCCGATCACCAAGACAATTGGGTTGACCTCCTGCCTTGGGCTGAGTTTGCCAGGAACACGGCAGTGAACTCTTCCTCTGGGACGTCTCCCTTCATGGCCAATTATGGGTTCCAACCTGCCGTGTTACCGGAGGTATTCTCTCCCCAGGATATTCCGGCTGTGGAGGATCACCTTTCCGTCCTACGTGCTTCTTGGGTACAGATCCAGAGGTCCCTTGAGGTCTCTGCGCAGCGCCAGAGACTCCAGGCTGATCGCAGACGAGCGCCCGCTCCTTCCTACCAGGTCGGAGACCGCGTATGGTTGTCCACCCGCAACCTCAACCTTCGAGTGCCCACTCCCAAGCTGGCGCCTCGCTTTGTTGGTCCCTTCCGAGTGCTTCGCAGGGTAAACCCGGTAGCCTATGCCCTTGCGCTTCCTCCTGGCATGCGGATCTCCAACGTGTTTCATGTCTCCCTGTTGAAGCCACTGGTGTGTAATCGTTTCACTTCCTCGGTTCCTCGGCCTCGTCCGGTCCAAGTGGGCAATCGTGAGGAGTATGAGGTGAGCAATATCCTGGACTCACGCCTGGTCCGCGGTCGGGTGCAGTTTTTGGTCCATTGGCGTGGTTATGGTCCAGAGGAGCGTTCCTGGGTTCCCTCCGCAGATGTCCATGCTCCTGCCTTGCTCCGAGCCTTCCACGCACGCTTCCCTCAGAAACCGTTCTTGACTCCGCGGAGGAGGGGCCCTTGAGGGGGAGGTACTGTCATGGTCTTACCTTCTTGCTGTTCTCCTTCGTTTGACATGTGCTGGCGGCCATCTTGGTTTCTGGGTTTCTTGTAGCCTCCCACCCTGCGGCTTCTCCTTCCCACTGGGAGGAGCTGGATGCCTAGCTCATATATATATAGGAGGTCTGTGGCTTCAGTTCCTTGCTTGGTCCTCCTGTGTTCACATGCTTCTAAGACTGCTGCTGCTTCTGGTTCCTGATCCTGGCTACGTCTGACTACCCTGCTCGTTCCTGATCCAGGCTTCGTCTGACTACCCTGCTGGTTCCTGATCCAGGCTTCGTCTGACTACCCTGCTGGTTCCTGACCTCTGGCTTCGCAAGACCCTGCTTCGGTTTAGCCATCCGTTTGGACTTTTGCCTTACAGCTTGATTTTCAATAAAGCCTTCTTATTTCCACTTATCTCTTGTTGTACGTCTGGTTCATGGTTCCTTGACAGAGACACACTTAGTTAAAGGACGGAGAAGGGATGGAGAGCAGAAGGCTACCATTCGGTATATACTACTTGTTCTAAAGGGGTTCAATCTTGGTGCATAAAAAGACCAAATTTGAGTGTGTTGCATGTGAGGCGGACGACTGTGGCAGGTACCTTTTTCTACATTTCAATGTGGAAGGGGTTAAAATGGTAATCGCTAATGTATATATTCCTCCACCATATAAGCCAGATGTGTTGTACAAGTTGCATAGATTCATGTTGTATAGACTGGAATGTATAATGATTGCGATAGGAGACTATAATGCTGTAATGGATCCACTCAGAGAGTGTGTCTGGTGGAGGGGAAAGAATACAAAATGTAGATTTGTGTAAAATGGTCTTGGAGTTCAATTGGATCGATGTCTGGCGTTATTTAAATCCAGAGGAAATAATGTATTCCTGTTACTCTAAAACACACCAAACGTGGTCAAGTGTAGATATGGCTTTAGGAAATAAAAATGTATTGACCCAAAGCAGGATAAAGATAAAGTATCTGCCTATGGCTTTATCCAATTACAGTGCCATTGTAATGGATTTGGATGTGAACAAGAAGCAAAATTTGCCACTGTTTAAGTTTAATCCCCATTGGTTAATGTATATCTTAGATAAAGAGTATAGGGGCTGGAGTTAAAAAATACTTTTTTTTTTAGAAAATAACGGTTCTGCTAAAAGATCTATAGTGTGGGACACGGCTAAGGCATACTTGAGAGGATGTCTGTTTAAAAAGGTGAACTATTTTTTTTAAAAAACTACCAAAGAAAAGGGGAAATTACTGGAAAAAAACTTAGAAGAAGCAAGATCAATATGTATAATGAATCCGACCGGAAATAATAAGAAGAAATGGGAGGAAGAACATGAAAACTTAAAAACATATTATATGGATAAAACAAGGAAAGAATTGTTCTTCCAAGGGTTTCAGTTGGCTTCGGAGGGAGAAAAAGTTGGAAAAATTCTAGCAGGAATAGTGAAAAATCAGAAAGGGAAAACATGGATAGGGGCAATTAAGGATAATAGAGACGAAATAGTCAGTTCACCCGAAGGAATTAAAAAGGTCTTTGTTGAATATTTCGAGGAACTCTATAAGTCTAGGGTACAATACAACAAAAAAGACCTGGACAATTATTTAGATCAGATTGTTATCCACGAGATATCTAAAACACGAAAAGAATACCTGGACAAAGAAATTTCTATTTTAGAAATAGAGGAGGTTCTGGGTCAGGTGAAACCATTAAAATCACCAGGGTGCGATGGACTCCCCTTTGAAATATACAAAACCTTTTCGCAGGTGTTCATACCGGAACTAAGAGCGACATTGTGCGAAGCCCAAAAAATTGGCGATTTACCAGAGTCAATGAAAGAAGCAGTAATAACATTGATCCCAAAAGAGAGTAAAGAACAACTAGATCCTGGCTCATATAGACCAATATCCTTGTTGAATACGGATGTGAAGATTTTAGCGAAGGTTTTGGCAGGTAGGCTCTCTAAGGTGATTAAAGGTATAATTCAAGAAGATCAGACAGGTTTTATACCTGGAAGGACAATATACTCAAATATTAGAAGGCTGTACCTTAATATGGAAGCGAATAAAATAGAAGCGGGCGAAAAAGCTATACTCTCACTGGATGCACAAAAGGCGTTCGATTGCATCGAGTGGGAGTATTTATGGGCAGTATTAAAAAGGGTTGGCATAAGGGAGGGATTTATAAGATGGATTCAACTCATATACTCCAATCCTAGGTCCAGGGTGATGGTGGATGGGAGCTTGTTCCTGCCTTTTGCCCTCCATAGGGGCAATAGGCAGGGATGCCCTCTCTCTCCATTATTATTCGCCATCGCAATAGAACCTTTGGCATGTTTGATAAGAAATAATAGGGAGTGTAATGGCTTTCAATATAGGGATGGAAAGGAAAAACTAATAATGTATGCCGATATTTTATTATTTTTGCACAATACTGGGGATGAGATCAATAGAGTTATAGATATAATAGATAAGTTTGTGTTTTTTTCTGGGTTAAATATAAATTGGGAGAAGTCCCATATGATGTTATTAAGGAAGGGGGTATCACAGAATTCTGCAAGGGTGCACGTGCTCGAGCAACACGAGAGCTTTAAATATTTAGGTATACAGATTTCTAGAAATATTCAAGATTATGAGAAATTAAATGTACTCCCGTTAATAAAAAGAACTTAGAACTAAAATACACATCTGGAAAAAACTACCATTGTCAATTCAGGGCCATTGTGGTTGCCGAAATTTTTTTTTTTAGGTTCTTAGTTTAATGGGGGATTTTATCTGGAAAGGTGATTCTCCCAGGCTAAGGAGAGAAGTTCTTCAGCTCTCAGTAAGAGAAGGTGGCCTAGCAGTTCCCAATTTTTTTTTTTTTTATTATTTAATAACAATACAGTCAGATAAATGGAACTTTAAAAGGAATAGTGGGGAGGGACAAGTTAATAAAAATGGGGTGGATAGGGGACACAAAATTATTTATTTAGAGGTCTTGGAGTCAGGAACACTAGGGAAAAATAGCACAGCAAATATGATAATGAATTTAATGGGAAACATATGGGTGGAACTTAAAAATGTTTTGGATTTTAAGGGGTATCTGCATTACACACCTATTTGGAAAAACATAAATTTAAAGGAAGTGCAAAGGATTACATCTTATATAGATTGGGAAAAAAAGGGGATAAAATATTTAGCGCAAATATTTGAGCAAGATAAACTGAAGGACTTCTCTACCTTGTCAACTGAATTTGGGATCCATCAAAAGGATAGTTTTAAATATCTCCAGCTAAAAAATGCCGTTAGAATACCAGTTAATCCAAATAAATATAGAAAAGAACAATCAAATAGAATATATAAATTTACTAATGGAGGGGAAAAAATGGAGTTACAAAAAAAAGATATAGAATTTTGATGGAGGTAAAAAAAGAAAAGGATTATAATATCAGCTAGAGGAAATTGGTAAAAAGAGCTTCTATCTTTTTCGGAAGAAAAATGGAATGATGCCCTTAGAAGTTATACTAGGGTCTCAGAAAGGGCCTCACATAAAATTTCGCAATTCTTTATACTCCATAGGTTAAATCGATCTCCCTGGGCGTTAAAGAAGATGGGGGTCAGAACCTCGGATGAGTGTCGGGGTGAAATGTAGGGGTGAGAGGGCGGATCTTATACATTGTTTTTGGAGATGCCCGAAATTTATAGGGTATTGGAAAGAGATTGTAGAGACTACATCGTTATTTTTGGGTATTCAAGTTTTGGAAGACCCTGTAGTCTGTATATTGGGGGCCACTGCACATCTTAAATTAAATAGAGAGTTCCAGTTGGTGTTGAATAAAGTTCTGTTTCAGGCCAGACTGTTGATACTTCGGAAATGGATAAATAAAGACCCTCCTACAGAGGGACAGTGGCAGGAAGCAGTGCTTAATCTGATTAAATTGGAACAGGTAATATATGATGGAATACTGTAAAATGGACCTTTTGGACGGTCCAATAATGCATTTGTTTTTTGTATTTTGGAAAATAAAATTATATAAAAAAAAAAGGATTTGGTGGATGGTGAGATATGGAGCCTGAAAGTCAAAAGTTCAAAACATTGTTACCCTTTTGCTAATCAGTGTATGTGTTCCTGCTGTGTAAAAAATAGGCAGCTTAAACAAACTACTGCGCGCTCCATCTAAGGGTTTAAAGCAACGGGAAAGGGACATCACATGACTTGCCAGACACCATTCAACACCATTCTGTCCTGTGGTAGAGTGACCGCAGGACAGAATGAGGGTCGGAGCCCAAATAGAAAGCTGTATGTAATAACTGGGTAATTCTTTCATGAGGGCACTTTCATTCCTCTGCAACTGAATGCACAACCCATTGAAATTGATATTAGTTTAGAAAGGAAATGAAAAGAAATCTGCATGTGTAAATGCACCCTTACAAGTATAACAGATAAATAAAGCAGATTATGGTGCACTTGCCTCATAGGTTTCAGTTCCATCATTTCATCCTTTCTTCTCTCTCTTCGTTTTAACTCGGTTTCAGTGGTTTTCAGCTTATCTGGGACCAGTCTGAGCTTGGACTGCATGTCATTAATTACATCTTGCAGCTCTGCTTCTGAAGGAAAAATTCTCTGGCAAACTGGACAGCAGGGCTGATTCTCCTCAGTCAGTTGAGTGATGAATTGTGTGTATACTGCAGTTGCACCAGCCAACATTGCTGTGAAAGTGTATAAATAGTGTCGTTTTAAGACAACATGTCTAAGGTAGTCTAACATGAAAAACAACTATAAAATGCAGGAAAGATTAAGGGAGAATGAGCAGGCTGCACATCTAGATCATTCTATGCTAGCAATATGGTCAGTCATTTGCCTAGTACACAGTATTACCAGGTATTATTTTAACTGTTACATCCAAATGTCTATTATCAAATAACACAACTGTCATGATAAACTGCCCCCTTGTGGATTTCAGCTCTGCATTTAATACCATAATACCATCGCTGCTACACAGCAAGCTCTCCCACCTACGCATACTTGAATCCATCTGCAAATGAATAACCGACAGGGGACAGCAGGTCAGACTTGGGAAACCGACAGGGGACAGCAGTCAGACTTGGGAAACCGACAGGGGACAGCAGGTCAGACTTGGGAAACCGACAGGGGACAGCAGGTCAGACTTGGGAAACCGACAGGGGACAGCCGGTCAGACTTGGGAAACCGACAGGGGACAGCCGTCAGACTTGGAAACCGACAGGGACAGCCGTCAGACTTGGGAAACCGACAGGGGACAGCAGGTCAGACTTGGGAAACCGACAGGGGACAGCAGGTCAGACTTGGGAAACCGACAGGGGACAGCAGGTCAGACTTGGGAAACCGACAGGGGACAGCAGTCGACTTGGGAAACCGACAGGGGACAGCAGTCAGACTTGGGAAACCGACAGGGACAGCAGGTCAGACTTGGGAAACCGACAGGGGACAGCAGGTCAACTTGGGAAACCGACAGGGGACAGCAGGTCAACTTGGGAAACCGACAGGGGACAGCAGGTCAGACTTGGGAAACCGACAGGGACAGCAGGTCAGACTTGGGAAACCGACAGGGGACAGCAGGTCAGACTTGGGAAACCGACAGGGGACAGCAGGTCAGACTTGGGAAACCGACAGGAGACAGCAGGTCAGACTTGGGAAACACACCTCAAGCTCTTTGACTGTCAGTACTGGAGCTCCCTAGGGCTGTGTGCTTTCCCCACTGCTCTACTCACTGTACACCAATGACGGCATCTCCACAGACCCATCTGTTAAGATTTGCTGATGGCACAACAGTAGTTGGTCTCATACAAAATGGGGATGAGTCTGCAAATAGACATGAAGTGGGACAGCTTTCCTTCTGGTGCAGCAACAACAACTTGGAACTAAATGCTCTTAAAGGGATCGTCTCACTTCAGCAAATGGCTTTTATTATGTAGAGGAAGTTAATACAAGCCACTTACTAATGTATTGTGATTGTCCATATTGCTTCTTCTGCTGGCTGGATTCATTTTTCCATCACATTATACACTGCTTGTTTCCATGGTTATGACCACCCTGTTATCCAGCAGCGGCGGCCGTGCTTGCACACTAAAGAAAAAATCACTGGCCTATGTGCATTCTCTTGGTACCGGCTACCAGAGAGGCTGGCAATTTTTCCTATAGTGTGCAAGCACGGCCACCACTGTTGGATTGCAGGGTGGTCATAACCATGGAAATAAGCAGTGTATAATGTGATGGGAAAATGAATCCAGCCAGCAGAGGAAGCAATATGGACAATCACAATACATTAGTAAGTGGCTTGTATTGACTTCCTCTACATTTTCTGAAGTGAAATAATCCCTTTAAGACCATGGAGATGATAGACTTTAGGAGATCTCTCCCCCAGCACCTCCCCCTAATCATAAATGGATCTACAGTAACCAGAGTAGAGTCATTCAAGTTTCTTGGGACCACAATTTCCAACAACCTAAAATGTAACAATACCGTCACTATCATCAAGAAAGCGCAACGGAGGATGTACCACCTACGGCAGCTGAAAAAGATTGGCCTGCCACAAAAAATTATGGTGCAGTTCTACACCGCAATCATCGAATCCATCATGACATCATCTATGACTGTATGAATCGGTTCCTGCTCAGTATTAGAAAAGGTGAGACTGCAGCGCATCATCCAAACAGCGGAAAGGATAATTGGCTGCAGCTTACCCTTTTCCCTCAGGCAGTTGTCTGGCTTAATGCAGAACCACGCTAAAGCTGCTATGACTTGAAAGCATTACAGCATAGAACTAAAAACGAACACTTCTGTTTATTGCCACTAAAACTTACATACATACTGTCCTTGTCCTGCACTATCCATACTGTCTGTCCTTGTACTGTTTTGTTTGTGTCTGTCAAGCAACTGCCAAGTCAAATTCCTTGTAAGTGCAAATTTATTTGGCCAAATAAATTGATTCTGATTCTTCAGGACCCAACCCTTTTTTTTTTCTTTTTCTTTTTTATGTTTTCCAAGAGCCATTTTTTTACTTTTCCGTACAAATAGCTGTAGGAGGGTTTGTTTTTGTTTGCAGAATAGGTTATATTTTTAATGACACCATTTAATTTACCATATCGTAGTGAAAAATTAGCTAAAATTGGGAGGGAAATGGGCTAAAAATTGGGAGGAAAATTGCAAAAATTTATATTCTGGTTGTTTTTTTACGGTGTTTACTGTATGCTAAAAATAACATGATGACCCTATTCTGCAGGTCAGTATTATTACATTGATGTCATATTTATATATCATATTTTTCCCCCTTGTAAGATGCACCCCCCCCCCCCAAAGTGGGGGAGGAATGTCAGTGCATCTAATGGGGCGACTACTAATGAGCGCTTCCATTATGGTCAGATTAACATTGGGGGTCTGATCTCAGGTCTAATAAAGAATATTCATTTTTCCAATTTTTTGCCTCTAAAACCTAGGAGCGTGTTATACGAAGGTGTGTCTTCTACGGTGAACAATATGGTAGTTTTTGTCACGTTTTGCTACTTAAAAAAAACTCACCATATTCATATGTCACCATATTCTGACGCCCATAACTTTTTTATATTTTTAATTTACAGAGCTGTGTGAGGAATAGTTTTTTGCAGGCAAGCTATTAAATGACTGGGACTGGGTCATTTTAACAGCTTGGGTGTCAGTATGATGTTGCTGACAGCCACTGCATTTAGAGCGGAATCAGCTTGTGAGGAAATTCCATACTCTCTTTGTGCTGACACATTGTTTTATCAGGGGGTGTGAAGAGTTTAAAAGCCTACTTCGAAATTACCCTATTTTTCACCCTATAAGACAAACCTAGTTTTTAGAGAGGGACAATAAGAAAAAAATATTTTTAATTAGACCTCAGCTCAGACCCCAATGTGAATGACCCCCAATCAGACCTCACATAAGAGCCCCCATTGCCTCAGATCAACCCCCAGCAGCCCCATATTGCCTCACATCAGCCCCATATTGCCATGTTTTATAAAATAAAAAACCCACTTACCTCTCCTGTTTCTGGACGTCGCTGCTCCTCTCCGCCCACGATCTGCTTTCCTCCTGCTGCCGGCTGTGCTTGGAACTGGCGCGCACAGCCGGAGGTGACAGAGCGCCCTCACGCTGTGCGCAACCGAGGACCAGCAAGCGGTTAGTACAGAGCCTTCCCCGCTTCCTGGTCCACGGGTACTAATGAGAGCTTCCGTAATGGAAGCGGTCATTAGTATTCGCACCATAAGACGCACTTGGGGGGGGCGGGGGGTCTTATGGGGTACGGTAACCTTTTACACAAGAATTCATAGAAAACAAAGAAGAAGCCAAAAATAACATGCTAACAAGTATTCTGAAGCCCTGAACTGAAATGGCCCCAAAAAAGTACCTTACCTCTCTGTTTAGAAGTTTTTTCTATATCGTCTTGCAGGCGTGTCAAATCACTGTCAAAGTCTTGACTACCACAAACATCAAATATCTTTTCTTCATAAGATGCACACTGTTCTTCCTTTTTACGCAGTTCATTGCTCATATGGTTTTTATTTTGTTCAGCTGAAACCAGCTCCTTGCTAAAAAACAAAAACAAAAAAACAATTGTTTAAATTAAACTGGCAATTTTTCCACTTGAATTTTTTTCAAGTAGGCAAAAATGAGGAAATTATATTCAAATTCAATATTATGGGGGGCCTGGCCTCACTATGGCGGTGTGATGACACCCGATTGTGGAGCTCCCGCCACAAGGCTGAGAATACAGGGGCAATTCCCTTAAAAGTGCCCGAAAAAGCTCCTAAAGGGTCACTAGCAGGTGATCCCTCATCGAGATCCCCCGGCGATTGGAGCGCTTTGCACAAGTATTTTACGGCGGGGTCGGCTGGAGACAAGACAGGCCGCAACCCGAGCGCAGCTCCTTTCACACCGGAACAACCTCTCGGCGACAGAGATACTGCTGAATACTCAGGGGTCACATCATCAGACCCAGAGAAGCTTAGAGGCAAGGCGCTCACCTGACCCGTTCCTGACCAAGCAGGATC